>NC_064617.1:670641493-670947493 GCF_023898315.1 Schistocerca nitens | reverse complement strand
TATTTCATACACTTCTTCCGGATTCTTGAAAGAAGGAGATCCAAATTCCAAAAGTGAAGAGGGCACGTTTGTCTACTTGGTCATAGGCGGGATTAATTTCCACGATCTTCGGGCTCGTAATCGCACAAGCGCATTTTACTGGAAGATCTAAGCAAACTGTGTTTAACTGACTATTATGTAGATTGAGCTGGAACGACTCCACCGTACCCACAATTGGAACGTATGTCTGCCGCGATAACATCTGTGATGTTGAGCGCTGGCGCTAGCGCTAGGGAAGTTAAACAGCGATTATGCAAAACTACCTGCCTGCAGCAGACAGTGGAGATAGTCATGATTGACATTGTATTAATAATTGTATTGCTTCTGTCTGTTTGCAGCAGACGGACTTCAACTGTCAGGGTAGCCTTCAGGTGGATAGATACTGAAAATAACATCACAAACCAATCTTTCTTAACTACCTACAACCAAATGTGCTGAACTGACGTAGTACAGTTATCACACCACTGGCCATTAAAATTGCTACACCAAGAAGAAATGAAGATGATAAACTGGTATTCATTGGACAAATATATTATACTAGAACTGACATGTGATTACATTTTCAAGCAATTTGGGTGCATAGATCCTAAGAAATCAGTACACAGAACAACCACCTCTGGCCGTAATAACGATCTTGCTACGCCTGGGCATTGAGTCAGAGCTTGCATGGACGGCGTATACAGGTACAGCTGCCCATGAAGCTACAACACGATACCACAGTTCATCACGAGTAGTGACTGGCGTATTGTGACGCGCCAGTTTCTCGGTCACCACTGACTAGACGCTTTCAATTGGTGAGAGATTTGGAGAATGTGCTGGGCAGGGCAGCAGTCGAACATAATCTGTATCCAGAAAGGCCCTCACAGGACCTGCAACATGCGGTCGTGCATTATGCTGCTGAAATGTAGGGTTTCGCAGGGATCGAATGAAGGGTAGAGCCACGGGTCGTAACACATCTGAAATGTAACGTCCACTGTTCAAAGTGCCGTCAAAGCGAATAAGAGGTGACCGAGATGTGTAACCAATGGCACTCCATACCATCACGCCGGGTAATACGCCAGTATGGCGATGACGAATACACGCTTCCAACGTGCGTTCACCGCGATGTCGCCAAACACGGATGCGACCATCATGATGCTATAAACAAAACCTGGATTCATCCGAAAAAATAACGTTCTGCCATTCGTGCACCCAGAGTCTTCGTTGAGCACACCATCGCAGGCGCTCCTGTCTCTGATGAAGCGTCAAGGGTAAAGGCAGTGGTCCCCGAGCTGATAGTCCATGCTGCTGCAAATGCCGTCGAACTGTTCGTGCAGATGGTTGTTGTCTTGCAAACGTCCCCATCTGTTGAGTCATGGATCGAGACGTAGCTGCACGATCCGTTACAGCCATGCGGATAAGATGCCTGTCTTTTCGACTGCTAGTGATACGAGGCCGTTGGGATCCAGCACGGCGTTCCCTATTACCCTCCTGAACCCGCCGTTACCATATTCTGCTAACACTTATTGGATCTCGACCAACGCGAGCAGCAATGTCGCGATACGATAAACCGCAATCGCGATAGGCTACAATCCGACCTTTATCAAAGTAGGTTGGTTCAAATGGCTCTGAGCACTATGGGACTTAACTGCTGTGGTCATCAGTCTCCAAGAACGTAGAACTACTTAAACCTAACTATCCTAAGGACATCACACACATCCATGCTCGAGGCAGGATTCGAACCTGGGACCGTAGCGGTCGCGCGGTTCCAGACTGTAGCGCCTAGAACCGCTCAGTCACTATGGCCGGCCTATCAAAGGAGGAAACGTGATGGTACGCATTTCTCCTCCTTACACGAAGCATCACAACAACGTTTCACGAGACAACGCCGGTCAACTGCTGTTTGTGTATGACAAAACGGTTGGGAACATTCCTTATGTCAGCACGTTGTAGGTGTCACCACCGGCGCCAACCTTGTGTAAATGCTCTGAGAAACTAATCATTTGCATATCACAGCATCTTCTGCCTGTCGGTTAAATTTCTGTTCTGTAGCACGTCATCTTCTTGGTGTAGCAATTTTAATGGCCAGTAGTGTATTATTAATATGAACATTTATATTTACTGTCTCAGTTCAGTTTTCAGCTTCCCTCGAGGACGCGATGCATACTGCCTAACGTATGATAATGGCTCTGAGCACTATGGGACTTAACATCTAAGGTCATCAGTCCCCTAGAACTTAGAACTACTTAAACCTAACTAACCTAAGGACATCACACACATTCATGCCCTAGGCAGGATTCGAACCTGCGACCGTAGCTATGATTATATAAATTAAAGACATGAAGTCTGTATATGAGTCCACGATCATTTTATTTTTGGCACTTTTATTTTCACAAGTGCGTCGATTACAAGGATTTCTTTACACTTTATGACCTGTTTCGGCTTATCGCCATCTTCTGAGTGTAAATAAGTCTATGTGATCAAGACGGACTTGTGAAAATAAAAGTGAATTATAGAGTCATTGGAAGAAACGGTAACACATTATGTCTAGCCACACATCCACGCTTCCACTGAAGTTTATTCGACTGCATGATGATAACGATCTGGGGTCGTCATGTAAAACACATTCGAAGATCAAATAGTTCATACATTCTTCGCCGGCCGCGGTGGTCTAGCTGTTCTAGGCGCGCAGTCCGGAACCGCGCGACTGCTACGGTCGCAGGTTCGAATCCTGCCTCGGGCATGGATGTGTGTGATGTCCTTAGGTTAGTTAGGTTTAAGTAGTTCTAAGTTCTAGGGGACTGATGACCACAGCTGTTAAGTCCCATAGTGCTCAGAGCCATTTGAACCATACATTCTTCTAGAAAATGCATCAGTTCATACTTGGAACAACCATTATCTGTAAAGCTCTTAATATCGGGTGTAATGTGTCAAATAGTAAAAGTTCATGAAGTGTTCGTTCGTCTTAAGACACCGAAGCTCCGAAATGTGTGAAATGCGTGAGAGACGCCATGCTGTTTTAATAGTACGGAGCGGAATGAGTATGAAAATTTTCACACTGCCTTATTTGAATGCGTCTAATCAAAATGACATGAAGATCTGACGCCGTATAAACGTCCAAGTCAGCCCGTGTGGCCGAGCGGTTCTAGGCGCTTCAGTCTGGAACCTCGCGACCGATACGGTCGCTGGTTCGAATCCTGCCTCGGTCATGGATGTGTGTGATGTCCTTAGGCTGGTTAGGTTTAAGTAGTTCTAAGTCTAGGGGACTGAAGACGTCAGATGTTAAGTCCCATAGTGCTCAGAGCCATTAGAACAATTTTTGAAATGTACAAGATCAAAAAAAATGGTTCAAATGGCTCTGAGCACTATGGGACTCAACTGCTGTGGTCATAAGTCCCCTAGAACTTAGAACTACTTAAACCTAACGAACCTAAGGACAGCACACAACACCCAGCCATCACGAGGCAGAGAAAATCCCTGACCCCGCCGGGAATCGAACCCGGGAACCCGGGCGTGGGAAGCGAGAACGCTACCGCACGACCACGAGATGCGGGCTACAAGATCAAAGTCTAGCATGCCGACGAAAATTCATTGATATGGTTCGTACCACAGAACTACTCTGAAGTATCTACTCTGTACAAATCCCTAGAAACAGAGTTCGCAACCCTCAGTTAATAAGCCCTGCCCGAAATCGGTAATTTTATCACGTTTTAGGATCAAAGAATCGAGCGATCGAGCGACAAGGAATCGGTGGTCTAGCTTCCGTACCCAAATTCTAGCTTCTTATATACCGGATGTCCCTTCTAAGGTATTCTGGAGCAAATTCTCTGATGTTTCGGCAAATATTTGCAATTTAGATTTTGCAATCAGACAATCACGTCTTCATGTGACGCGCAGTGTCGATAAAATGATTTTTAAAGCGCAGTTGTAAGTGCCTGTTTGAAAGAGCGGTCCCCATTTAGCCTAGTGCAATATTCGTTTTATCGATACGTGTTAACAGGAGCAATAAAATACGAAGAACATGCTTCACTGCAGCAGCGACCGAGCAGTGCGGTTGCGTGGTGGTGGAGGTCAGTGCGGGTCAGACAACAGAAGACGCTGCTGGGCAACTGGTTACTCTTCGTGTTTTAGTCTGCTTGTTTGAAAACGCAGTCACTGCTGAAATATTCACAATCATATGCTGGCACAGATTTGTAGTATACGTTTTTTGTCTGGCAGATGACCCAAAGGAAAAAAATAGATGAACTGCACACAGGAATCCTCTAAGCACATTAGAACATACAAGTCACACTTGAAAAAGAAGAATAAAAAATTTTTTTTGATTCAACAATAACAAAAGAAACTAACAAACATTCCACTAACATTCACAGAAAACTAACAGCCACAGACACTACCCTACATTCCAGATCGAATCATCTGCACAACCAGAAGTTGCCACAGTAAAACACATGTTACTCAGATTAACAAGAATCCCACTTAATAGAAGATGTTATGAAAAAGAAATGAGCTCAGACATAGCAATAGCCAGTAACAGTGAGTGTGACACACATCTAGTACACAGAATCAATCAAGAAACCTGAAACATAAAAAAGAAGTAAACGCAACAACCAACGTATCCAGAAACCAGAAAAACGTACAAGCCACAAACAACACTCATACCGAATGACAACATCATACCAGCCGCTGTGGCCGTGCGGTTCTAGGCGCTTCTGTCCGGAACCGCGCTGCTGCTACGGTGGCAGGTTCGAATCCTGCCTTGAGCATGGATGTGTATGATGTCCTTAGGTTAGTTAGGTTCAAGTAGTTCTAATTCTGGTGGATGACCTCAGATGTTCAGTCCCATAGTGCTTAGAGCCATTTGAACCATCTGACAACATCAAACAGAAGGAAAGCACATGGTCTACTATGACCTACATACATTAATTAACACACGAAATGGAAAACATACTAAGAAAAGAGGGCCTTCGTGTAGCATATAAAACTGTAGATGCACTCTCAACAGACTTTAGCCAATTAACTATCAAGACGGACAAATTCCAGGGATGAAAATGGTTCAAATGGCTCTGAGCACTACGGGACTTAACATCTGAGGTCATCAGTGCCCTAGACGGAACTAACCTAAGGAGTCACACACATCCATGCCCGAGGCAGGATTCGAACCTACGACCGTAGCGGTCGCGCGGTTCCAGACTGAAGCGCCTAGAACCGCTGAGCCACACCGGCCGGCCCAGGGATGTAAAAAATATAAACTTGAATCACTATGTTGCAAGGTAATATACGTAGGCATGACATGTAGACATTTTAAAACACATACAACTGAACAGTGTTGATACCCATATACGTAATATGTTGGATAGATCCGATGTGTTTACTTTTTAAATGCTCTAAAGATTTAATCGCAATGAATAACACACAGTTAAATTATTGTTCTAGCATTGAGAATATAAAACAAATCATGTATGTACTGTTTAACGTACTGATTAAGCTCGTCTTTAACTCGATACTAATTATCATTTCAAAAAGTATGCAAACTTTGGTCCTTGGTATCTCTGTTTGGAGAAAGCCCTTTTTAGAAGGGAAAAAGCGGACTACGCAGACACGGCGTATAGTGTTGAGATAGAGATAAAAGGTGTCCTTGTTACGTCCTTGGTTGGGAACACATTTTACGCGGAGAAAAGTTCACCGTAAGCAGATTGAGCAGGACAGAAGTTCCAGGCAACGCAGTACTTTAAACTTTGTGCTAGCATCTCCTTGAAAGACTGAAGGAAAGCGTTTGTTACTACCTCAGGGTTTACTAACTTGTACTGAATGTCTTGTTAAAAAATCAGAGTCTCCTACAGGACTGAGCTTTGTTACTAATCCTGAAATTGTTGCTCATCCACAAGTTTTGTGACTGGCAGTTCTCAATGGAAGCAAGAAGTTTATGTACATGTTGAAAACTGAAATATTCAGTATTCATTTAACACAACACTATTTAATTTATATTTTGTTATCATCTGGTTATCGCCTTTCTAGACCTTCGGAAGACATCTCAAATGTGAACAGACAGTGCACACGTCAGCGATGGCATCTAAGTCTACGAAGACTGTTACTGCGACAGATGTGTGACATTTGACGATTATGCAGTCATACGAAAAATAAAAAAAACTGCAATTTTTTATTTTGACATGGTTACAATATTATGTAATGATGTAGTGAATATCTTAGACTCTAAAAATTTGACTACGAACCTCGAAACCCATTATTTGACTGACGCAAAAATATACTGCAAACGTTACTAAGATATTAATTTATAAGCCTCCTACTCTTTCTTGGAAAGTGCATGAGAATATGTGAGTACAGAATAATTTAGAATATGTCATGTTTTACACAAAAATTTGGCTTTGAAACGAAATTTTTGGTATGACCCAAGAAATAATTTGTAACGACATGAGACAACAGATTCATAAACAAATATCAGCGGAGGGGATGCTTACACTTTGCATCGGAATAAATAGGGACGTGTATCAACATTTCTATGTATTTTTACAATTACTCCTCGAAGTTTTAGAATTTCATTAGGTTAACATATAACTGATCTTCGTTGTATAGAGGTCAACTGTTATGAGGATATGAGCCTTAGTCTGATAGCCTAACACATGAAATATAACAATCACAAAGAATATAATGCTGGTAAATAGCAATTAGTCTCAGGTTCCTCTGCAGCTGTAAAGAGATGCAAAGAAATTGAAAATGGGTTCTGATGACCGCAGTATGACAACTGATCAACATTTCTGCTGAAGGAAGCTTATACGGTAATGTTCGTGATCAAATGAAACAGATATTTGAGGGTGTAAAGACAAATACGTATGCAGTCAACCTTAACATGGATTTCATTAAGGACAGAGGAAGGAAAACAATCCTAGTTACTACTGTTAAATTTCTGATTGTTGAGGCGCAGTTCAAAAAGCTACAACAAATTAATTATAATTTTCTTACGATGAACCAAATGGTGTAAAAGGCCACGATGTATAAAAACAGAAAAAAACAGAAGTTTAGATTCATCAGCAATTCCTGAACACATTTAAATTACTGAGACTGTAATGTAGCCAGTACGTCTACAGTATGACTGAACGATTAGAAAACCAGTACTGTACCAGACGGACTGACTACAATCTACCTATATGAACAGCGGATATTAAGTCTAAACACGAGTGAAGTCACACATTTAAAGACCTGAAAATGTTGCAAAGTGCAAGCGCAGACCTCACCATAATTCTCGTAGCTAGCTGCACGAGAATGGCCACCAGAAAGTAATATCAATGCAAATACCGAATATCTATAAGCCATGCCAGTTGCCCATAGCGAAACATGGAATGGCGAGGCGAGTCAACAGCCAAGAACATCATCAGACGAAATGCAGAGTGCTTTGTCGGCCATTCAACGAGGCTGACCAAGAAACAGGATTAGACTGTACTCTAGGAGCGAAAGTATCCGAACATATTACAAAAGTGTACGTTTCTATGTATGTATGTGTGCTCCACTTAATGGTGTCAGTTCCCTCCAGAACTGCTTCACACATTAGTCGGGTCCATGCCACATCGTGTTTCGGCACTTCTGCGTGCTCGCGGGTCCCTACACGATATGAAGCAGGTGTACCAACTTCTTTGGCTCTTCAGTGTGTAATTGCAACACTTTCTGCAGGCAGTGTCCATATACCACAGGATATACTTGCTAAATTATATCATTGTGATTAGCGGGAAGGCGTGCCCGTCCCCAGCACGAATCCCACCCGGCGGATTAGTGTCGAGGTCCGATGTGCCGGCCAGTCTGTGGATGGTTTTTAAGGCGGTTTTTCATCTTCCTTGGTGAATGCGGGATGGTTCCCCATATTCCACCTCTATTACACTATGTCGGCGATTGCTCCACAAACAGTTTCTCCACGTACGCGCACACCATAATTACTTTACCACGCAAACATTGGGGTTACACTCGTCTGGTGTGAGCCGTTCCCGACGGATTCACTGGGGGCCGAACGGCACAATAACCCTGGGTTCGGTGTGGGGCGGCGGTGGGGAGAGTGAACTGCAGTAGCCTGTTGTGGGGTTGTCTGCCACTGAGGATTACGGCGGGGACGAAGCCTCTCCGTCGTTCCTAGGTCCCCAGTTCCCGAGCTATGACATCACTAAGACATGCAAGAGAACCAACCTCTGAGCGTAATTAGAGAAACAGGCGAAATATATGTACAAAAACGTATAAAATACGTTAAATGCATGTGAAATATATGTGACATGTGTGTGTCGTGGCAAAGCTGCTGGCAAAATGCTCCTTCTAAACCCCTGGATCGATTTCAGCCGTACATATTATTTAATAACTGCAAAGACGCGCTGTGGATGAACAACAACAATATGCTTTTGGGCTGTGCGTAATAACCTGGAGAGTGAAGACAGAGGAAGAGATGGACGTATAGGGAAGGGGAAAGAGGAATGATGGAGGAGAGGATGGACAGGAGAGCGTAAATGGGCAGAGAAAGGGAAGAGGGTGGACAGAGAGAGAGGAGAGGTGGAGATGGAGGGAAAGGTGGGAGAAAGAGAAAATGAGCTAACAGAACTGGAATAAATACATAAATGTGCGATGTCAGGTACTCAGCTAATACGAATATAACTGACAAAACAATGGGCCAAGTTAGAACTCGCAGAGACTACTCAGGTATAAGGACAGCCTGTCACCTAATTATATTGGCGTGCACATGACCGGTAACCAAACTGAACAATCATTCCCACCAAAGACGATGAAACTACTACGAGGGTCACTGCAAAAGAAATGCACACTATTTTTGTAAAAATACAGTTCTCATTCTGCTTGTGTGAAAGTTTTACAGTGTGTAGATACATCCTTGCCGCCTATTTTCCAACTTAGTTCGACCTGTTCCCGTGAGTGGCGCCGTCACAGCATGTCTTCAAGATGGCAGCTACACTTGACGTTCGGCAGAAGCAACGTGCTGTCATAGAATTCCTAACGAGACTGTGGGAAACATCCACAAGAGGTTGAAAGAGGTGTATGGAGATGCTGCTGTCGACCGCAGTACAGTTAGTCGGTTGGCAAGCAGGTTACGTGATGAAAGCGGCACGGCAATATTGGGGATTGTCCTCGCAGCGGCAGGCCTCGTACTGCACACACTCCAGACAATGTGCAGAGAGTTAACGAATTGGTGCCTGCTGACAGACGCATTACAGTGAACGAATTGTCACGTTACGTTGGGATATGGGAAGGAAGTGTTTGCAGAATACTGAAAGTGTTGGCGTTAAAAAAGGTTTGTGCCAGGTGGGTTGCCAGTATGTTGACAGTGGCTCACAAAGAAACAAGAAACAGAGAACTTTTGGAACAGTACGAGAATGGTGGAGATGAATTTTTTGGAAGAACTGTGACAGGCGATGAAACATGGTCCCATCATTTTTAACCAGAGACGAAGAGGTAATCAATGGAGTGGCATCGTGCAAATTCATCCAAGGAAAAAAAATGAAAACCACACCTTCTGCTGGAAAAGTTATGGCTACGGTGTTTTTCGATTCATAAGGACTCTTGCTTGTGGGCATCATGCCAAGTGGAATCATCATAAATTCTGATGCGTATGTAACGACACTGAAGAAACTTCAAGATCGACTGCAAAAGCAGGATGTTTTGCTGTTACACGACAATGCACGGCCACATGTCGGTCAAAAAACCATGGAAGCGATCACAAAATTCGGATGGACAACACTGTAACACCCTCCTTATAGTCCTGACGTGGCTCCATGTGACAGTCATCTCTTTGGGAAACTGAAAGACTCTCTTCGTGGAACAAGGTTTGAAGATGACGACTCCCTTGTGCGCGCTGCCAAACAGTGGCTCCAACAGGTTGGTCCAGAATTTTACCGTGCGGGTATACAGGCGCTGGTTTCAAGATGGTGTAAGGCAGTTGAGAGGGATGGAAATTATGTGGAGAAATGAAAATATTGTCCCTAAAGGATGTATGCACATACTGCAAAACTTTCAAACATGTAGAATAAAAGATGGATTAAAAAAAATAGTGTGCATTTCTTTTGGAGTGACCCTCGTATAATTCATCAATTTGCCGTGAATTTTGTACGATGTTTTATCTCATTATGCTGGAAGAGAGATACTCGTCTGGCTCTTAACGATCCCCTGGGGTCGAGAACAACAACTACTCCCGTGCGTGTGTTTATGAGCAGCCGAGACTCGCGGGAACAAGAGCCCTACTGGAGCGCGTCAGTCACGTGAGGAGGCGCGTGTGAAAAGCGCGCCATCTGGTACAATGGGGGCAGGGCGCGAGCAATCAGCGAGCAGACAGCCCGCCGCCGCTTCTATTCCCGCGTCCCTGCTCTCCCCATTTACGCGGGGCCCGACCGGTAGGCGCGCGACAAACTCGCAACTTAGGCACGTTCGCTGCTGCTGTAATTTGGCCGTGATTCATATTTCCCGTTCGGTATGAGAGTCAAAAAATCGACGGTAGCGTGCGTTGTTTTGTAAAGGAACAGTGCGACACCTCTTTTTGTACGTTGTATCGAACCCCTATTCCGACTTGTGTTAATTCTGCAGTTGATATAACTCTTCCTCTCGTAGTTCACAACCGCCGATACAGTCATTCCTGTGTTAAGAGATATAATGCTGGTGTTTTCTTTGTGTCAATATGACCCGGAAAGCAGTTCGTTCATACACAACTTCTTTATATTTAAATAATAGCAATCGGAACTTATTCGCTTTGTTTTGTATAGCTGTACAAAGCTTTTCTTTTGGGTCATCAGTCGTCTGACTGATCAGATGCGGCCCACCACGAATTCCTCTCCTGTGCCAACCTCTTCATCTCAGAGTAGCACTTACAACCTACGTTCTCAATTTGCTGAATGTATTCCGATCTCCGTCTTCCTCTACATTTTTAGCCCTCTACAGTTCCCTCTAGAACCATGGAAGTCATTCTCTCACGTCTTAACAGACGTCGTATCATACTGTCCCAGCCGGCCGTTGTGGCCGAGCGGTTCTAGGCGCTTCAGTCTGGAACCGCGTGACCGCTACGGTCGTAGGTTCGAATCCTGCCTCGGGCATGGATGTGTGTATTGTCCTTAGGTTAGTTAGGTTTAAGTAGTTCTAAGTTCCAGGGGACTGATGACCTCAGATGTTAAGTCCCATAGTGCTCAGAGCCATTTGAACTATACTGTCCCTTGTCGTTGTCAGTGTTTTCCGTATATTCCTTTCCTTTCCGATTCTGAGCAGAACCTCCTCATCCCTTACGTTATCTGCCCATCTAATTTTCACCATTCGTCTATAGCCCCACATCTCAAGTGCTTCGATTCTCCTCTGTTCTGATTTTCCCATGTTTCACTACTATACAATGCTGAGCTCGAGACGTACACTCTGAGAAATTTCTTCCTCAAATTAAGGCCTGTGTTTGATACTAGTAGATTTCTCTTTTCCAGGAATGCCTATTTTGCCAGTGCTAGTCTGCTTTTGATGTCCTCCTTGCTCCGTCCGTCATTGGTTATTTTGATGCCTAGGTAGCAGAATTCCTTAACTCATCTACTTTGTGACCGTCACTCCTGAATATAAGTTTGCCGTTGTTCTCATTTCTGCTACATCTCTTTCTCCGATTTAAGCTCAGTCCATATTTTGCACTCATTAGATTCTTCATTCCATTCAGCATATCATGTTGTTATTCTTCACTTTCACTCAGGCTAGCAACGTCATCAGCAAATAGTAACATTGAGATCCTTTCACCTTGAATTTTAATTACACTCCTGAACTTTTCTTTTATTTACATCATTGCTTCTTCGATGTACAGATTGAACAGTAGGGGGGAAAGACTACATCACTGTCTAGTCCCCTTTTTAATACGAGCACTTCGTTCTTGGTTGTCCACTCTTATTATTCCCTCTTGGCTCTTGTGTATTTTACATATTACCCGTCTCTCCTTATAACTTACTCCTATTTTCCTCAGAATTTTGATATTGCACTATTAAGATTGAAAGAAAAAAAAGGATTTTTACTTCTTGTTTTAGCTTAATTTGTTACACTTGCAACTCTTGGGTCTATATAACCAAAGTGTTCAAAATTTATAACGTTTACAAATATTGGTATGTAAAATTTCATTTCTGCATGTCTGAAATACATACATAATGCTCTTTTTGAACAATGTAGGTCTTTGCTTGTGTATTATTGAAATGTGTGTGGTTGCACATGACAGGTTGCTCATTACAGTCAGATTGACAAAGCATTATCGCTATCCGCAATCGGACGCGGTTCACAGTATCTAACGTGGAACATTATGTGTAGTTATCACGACGAAATGATTTCTTTCTGACGGGTAGTTGGAACTATTGGTATGCATCTGACAGTGAGGAGACTATTTCTGAAGGAGATAATCACGCCAGTGGCAACAGCATGCTTCCTAAGACTGGATCAGAAGACATTTAATACTTTGATACCTCACCTGCAAGCGATGCAGGTGGATCAGTCAAATGACAAAATTATCATTTGACGCTTGCACCCTTTCCAGAAACAGGAAGAGTGTCCAGTACAGATGTTATAAAACTTATTCCTGGAACAAGAAGATATGCTACAGCCAGAGACAGTTCTCTTTTCGAACTCTTATAAATAATAATATCCACAGTATTGTGGTAGGAATGACTAATATTGAGGGTCAGGAAGTTTATGGTGACAGCTGGGAAGAAAGAGATCAAATTCCACTTGAAGCCTGTATTGGGTTGTTGATACTGGGGGGTGTATAGAAATCGTATGGTGGCTCAACAAAGTGTCTATGGAATACAGAAACTAGTAGAGACATCGTTCACGCCGTAGCGTGATCTCACAGAAATAATTGTGTTGGATCTCACGTGTGTTAACTTCAGTGACAAGTCTGATCGAGAAGCAAGAAGAGCAAATGACAAGTTATCGCTTAGAAGAGTTCTATGGAAAAAGTGGTTGGAAGCACTTTTGAACCCTTATAAACCTGGCACAAATACAGTCACAGATGGGCAAACAGAACATTAATTTAATGTTATAATAACTTTTAATAAATAATGAATATTACGCCTTTAAATGTCTATCAGGTCATTACGATCAGACATATGTAAATGCCGTTTATGAGGAACAGTGACAGAACACAATCGCAAATCGGTTTATAGAATCTAATAAATCTTATACTGAAATAGTAAAAGCTTCCTTTAAATCTCAGGTTAGTATTATTCGCAGTAACTTACATTATATACAACAGTGACAGGCAGATGTAGGTGTGTTCACGTCGAATGTGAGGCATTACACGTAATTATTAATTAACTCTTTGACTTGTGTTACTTTCGTCGCTTTTCTAAAAACGTTTTTGTTTTTGTTCCTTTTACCACCTTGTCACCCCAACTAGAATTTTCTTTTTACTTACTGTTATACAACAAGACATTCGAACACCCATCAGGCAAAGATAGAATAAAAAATGAAAACAATTTGAAATTGTTTTAGAAGAAAAATACAATGTAATATGGAACATCTATTAGTACTGTTTAAGGAACACAGTTTACGAAAACACGAAATCATAAATGAATTTCAACTGGGCTTCTATTATAATGTAAAATACTTTTCCCGAGGAAAGGGATGCCATACGGAAGAAATTTCTTTACAGCGGAAATTTGAATTTTTTCTTGTATACTGCAATGCTGGAAATTTCGTAATATTTACAACAGCTGTAGTCGTCAAGACAGCGTGTGTTCGTTCAGACATTCATGCACGTCGGAATAGTTCTGTAAAGTAACTTATAGACTCTGTATAAACAAGACATTGTAACAATCAATTACATTAAAAATTACATTCAACTTACCATGTACACGAAACGTGTCATAGCTCAGAATGTCGCCCTCCTTTTGATTGACCCACACATACCAGCCAGTAGCAACGGTGAAGCGACACTGTTCTTGCGTGGCTAATTGTGAAGTAGTTCACAACAAAACTGATACAACTGCCCTGAAGTCGACAAATTACGAAATACAAATGTGACGTTTCCTGTACGTATTGGGGCACTTCACACGTGTGAAGGGATATGAACTAAAAATTGCCGTTTTTTTTTTGTTGCCGGAGCGCGATATATTCCGTGACATCAACGACACCCATGTGTACACGATGAACATTTCTACAGACAAGTATAGCTTTGTCGCATCCTTGCTTGTAGCCATCGTAGAGAGACCACTCATTTCGTTTACTCTACATGAAATTTTTTCATTGTTCTTTTGCTAACACTCCACCGAGAAATTAAGGCTACCGACTGTAGAACATTGGGTTCTGTGAAACGCTGAGTGGCTCACAAAGGAATACGAGTGTTGCAGCCTGTGGATGAAAAAGCAGCGCAAACGAGAGTAATAAGTTGCTAAAAATTAAAACTTTAAACTTTTTGCCGAAAGAAGAAATGTTGATGTCTTTGAAGCGGAGAAAGGAAAAATTTCCACCTGCAGGAAGCTACCTATTTGTCTCTATGATTGTTCTATACCATCTCTTTCCATTACACAAACCTACATCTCTATCGTACTTTTACTCAGCTTTCCTCTGAGGCAGAAAACACACATTTCTTTAATTTATCTTCTGTTTAATTTGTCGTTGATGATGGAGGTTGGACGTGATATGAAACGTGGATGGAGGCTCCTTGTCGGTGATGTGTTGATGACGCGACTATACCACCACACCTTGTAGTTTATTGCTTTGAAGTGACATAAGTTTGGCTTTGATACGTTGGCATTCATGATGGACATCTGATGACGGTGGGAGAACATCAATTTGGCGTAAGATGAACTTGATGTGCCATGCTGTCACACCTCTGCCTCATTGGATGAACTCTCTCGCGATCACCAGCTTCAGCCGGCCGGAGTGGCCGAGCGATTATAGGCGCTTCTTGCGGTAGCGTTCTCGCTTCCCGCGCACGGGGTACCGGGTTCGAATCCCGGCGGGGTCAGGGATTTTCTCAGCCTCGTGATGACTGGGTGTTGTGTGTTTTTCATCATAATTTCATCATCATTGACTCGCAAGTCGCCGAAGTGGCGTCAACTAAAAAGGAAAAAAATGGTTCAAATGGCTCTGAGCACTATGGGACTCAACTGCTGAGGTCATTAGTCCCCTAGAACTTAGAACTAGTTAAACCTAACTAACCTAAGGACATCACACACATCCATGCCCGAGGCAGGATTCGAACCTGCGACCGTAGCGGTCTCGCGGTTCCAGACTGCAGCGCCAGAACCGCGCGGCCACTTCGGCCGGCAACTAAAAAGGACTTGCAATACGGCGGCCGAACTTCCCCGCATGGGGCCTCCCGGCCAACAATGCCATACGATCATTTCACTTCATTTCAGTCTGGAACCACGCAACCGCTACGGTTGCAAGTTCAAATCCTGCCTCGGGCATGGATGTGTGTGATGTCCTTAGGTTAATTGGGTTTAAGTAGTTCTATGTTCTAGGTGACTAATGACCTCCGCTGTTAAGTCCCTTAGTTCTCAGAGCCATTTGAACCATTTGATCACCAGCTTCAAGCAACTGATCCACCACCGCAGTGTTGAGGGATAATGAGGAAGATTTTGCTCACAAGACAAAATGGGAGATTATGTAGATGAGTACCGCGATTACAGGGACCTTAACCACAACGAATTGGTTATCGAACCAGGAGTGGAGCTCAGATAAAGCACAATGTTCGGAAAGGATCAGCGGCTACGTTCTAGCAGAGGTCACAACTGCCCAAAGGGTTGCAGAAACATAAATCCGTTTGAGACTGTTTGCTGAATGCGTGCTGTGGGTGGCGAGTGCAACCAGGGGTGTCGTCATGCATGATCTCCCATTGTCATTCTGATGAAAGTCTTCCATCAACGTATATAAGGATGGACATGGGGAAAGTGTGATTCTTTGGACGGAGGGCACAGTCGAAATCTCCTACTGAGATGTAATGGCCATATTGCCTCACTCATAATGGCACTATTTCTTTTGCATAAAATGTGGTTTGTTGACGTCACTGTGTCGAGCCTGATGGGGTGTGTAAATTGATGACCCAGATATCAAATAGTGTGAGGGCTGTACCCCATCCGGACAGGAAAACAACCACATTTATGCCCAGGAATACTTCCAGATGCAGAGTGCCACACTGCAACCTGTGTGACGACCGACTGAGAAGAACAATTCTAATCCATAAAAAGTTGGAATAGTAGCAAGACATACACCTAGTCGAAGGGGGATATTAACTTCTGAAACCCTTAGCATGTCGCAAAGAAGTAGAAACTTTGCATGTTTTGACTATATTGGTAGTGAATGTTGTGGAGTTGTATGTGTGGCATGAGCTTGCTGGGCCTGTGTCTAACATAGTCAAAAGCAGTGGAGGTGGTGTCGATAGACGTCACTACTCCATGTTCGACTCTGTCGATGGAAGCTCTACTGGTTTTTGGTGCAGGATGGTGGCGGCATTTCAAGGTGAGTTGCTGGATCGCCCTCGACGTCGTCACCGCACTCTACCATGTTGAGAGACTGCGATGTTCCTTCTTCTCTGAAGAGGAGGCAGGCATGTGTCAATTGTGGAGACACTGTAGTCTCAACACGTGCTTCTGACAGGGAAACATCCACAGTAGCCGATGGCACCAAGACAACCATTGCTTGAGGCTGTTAATCGCTGTCGCCATTGGTTGACACTGTGATGCGAGTGTCATCTGGTTGGGCAGGATGATAGTCAGCGTCGTCATGGGGGTGGGGAGAGCTAGCCAGACCCCTTGGGTGACTGACAGTGATGTTTATGTCAGTTTAGTGGTCATTGTTTACAAACATGTGAAACGTCCCCTTACAAAAATTAATGAATTACTGTGCTGATAAACCTCTTACATTATTTGATTTTCAAACAGCTGAGCAGAATTGAACGTACTCAGACATTTCGCTCTTTCCCTATTCTGATCAACACTAAACTGACACACAATATTTTTTGCGGAACGCAATCTGACTTTTAATAATCCCTACAAAAGAATGGCCCTGACTAACAATAACCTATACCTTTCACAAATCACTTACCTCACAAAAATCTTAGCTACTCAAACTACTGCAATACAGCGAGCGCCAATACTGCCGGCTAAATAAAAGATTCAAACTACTGAAGGCACTAACTACTGATAGGCATAGGTAGAAAATGAAAGATTTTGATAGAGAACAAACAATGTATTTACCTTAATAGTGTTCAAAAGTCATAATATCTATATCAGTCCATGATATCCAATATTACAAATTTACTGTCTCTGTCCAGATCATCCGCTCTCAAAACTTCGCCATCTCACTCCCCACATGCACCACTGCTGGCGGCTCACCTCCAACTGCACAACGCTACGCGCTGTTAAGAGCCAACTGCCCAACACTATAATAGCAAACAACAATGCAAACCAGCCACAGACTGCACACAGCACAGTCAGTGATTTTCATATAGAGCGCTACATGGCGTTGGCGTTACCAATGTAAGAACCTAAACAGCCTACTTACACATGTTCCTCCAAATCAGATGACGTCAACGAGGTGCGACGTTATGGCTCGGAGGCCGCTCTATGCATTGTTACTGCATGGAACGGCACTGTTGCGGATTCACTCCCTCCATTGAGGACCAGGGGAAATGCAGTAAGGTGGCCTCCTCGTCGTTAGTGAACGCAATGAGATCTAAATGATGGCTGGGAAACACACAGTGTTGGTACAGGTAGCTATTTGATGGACTTGGAGTTGTCTTGGTGAGTGCCGCCCATACTTCACCAGAGGGACAATCGTGATGGTAGGGAGTGGAAAACCTGTGCAAATAAGTTGTGCAACATGTCGTTAAATTCATTCTGACTCTATAAGACCCTCTTTTCTGCAACCAGAGGATACGTGTGGTTGACCCTCATACAAAAGCATGGCCCTGCAACCTCCAGTCTGGAGGTAGGAGGGTACATGGCTCCAAAGTTCGTTGTGAAATGTCATTCACCATGTTCTCAACTGTGCACACTATTTGGCAACGTGCTCGATGAACGTAACATAAGCTTGGAGGGCACACATTATCTGCAGTGAGCCTGGCCAGCAGTTTGAAAACTCCTATCGTTCTGACACTGAGACCAGCATGGTCTATGGTGACGAGTTCGACACTGCTGCCAGCGACAGAAGTGTAGTTCATGGTGGGCTTCTTGTATAATTTTGGAACATGCCTCGTCATCAACCATTTTCACATTAGCAGTATTACTTTCTATGGAAAACCCTATAATGTCGATCGGCAACATATAAGAATATACAGCCTACAGTTGAAGGTTAACTTTGTCGTTTACCTAGGTTTCCACGTTAGTGATAACGTCTTCTTCAGAAACTACAACAAGTTAATATTATAATGCGCTAGTAAATTATATTAGATATGGTCATCCTACAGGATGCAACGTATAGTACTTACATAAAATATTATTTAAATGTTTGCCTAAAACAGGCCATGTCCTAAGTCCATAAAACTTGATGCATAACCATAAGCTTGTTTAATAGAAGTGACAAAACCTTATGGTTATGCATCAAGTATTATGGACTTAGGACATGGCCTGTTTTAGGCAAACATTTAAATAATAATTTATGTAAGTACTATACGTTGCATCCTGTAGGATGACCATATCTAATATAATTTACCAGCGCATTATAATATTAACTTGTTGCAGTTTCTGAAGAAGACGTTATTACTATCGTTGAAACCTAGGTAAACGATAAAGTTAACCTGCAACTGTAGGCTGTATATTCTCATATAAACAATATCAGTTGCTGTCGCTGCATAAAAATGTTAAAAATTATGTCGATCGGCAATGTCTCCGCTTCATCACACAGGAATCGTTCACCACCGAACACGGAAGATGCAAAACTGAAGCAAAACGTAAATTCCAATGTCACTTTATGATCGTTGTTCCCCATGAGACATCGTTAGGAACGACGGTACACAGTTATGGTTGCAGTAAAAAGAAACACCAGCTACCCGCACTTTGCTGTGGAATGCTGTGGTTTCCGCACCATGGCACTGCCTAAGGCACACTGAATTGGGGGCTCCTACTTCGACTATGGAAGCTGCTGTAACTCGTGTGTAATAAGTGTAATAATACGCCACCTATTAGAGAACCTCTTTGAGTTGTGGGTACATGTTGAGGTTCTCAAATTTAACTGTTGGTCATCTGTCAGGTCCTGGCGTTAGAAACTTGGAAATGAAGCAAATACCTGGAAGTACAACAGAATATACTGTTTACCATATCATGTATCAGTTGTCTGAGACTGTTACCTCGGTTTACTTCACTTTCCCAGAAGAGCTGCTCAAAATTCCTACTGTAGTACTTCTTGTGTTCCATGTCAACGAACTGTGTTTACATAATATTCGCCACACTATCCACACTAGAGGTAAAGGCGAATGTCGCAGGTGGGAACACCCAGAGCCAGATGTTTGTGGTAAACTATCCTCATTACTGGTCAACAATTTGCCTTTCATGTGGATGATAAAACACGCTCATCTGCATTTATGACATTACTCTTGAATTTACATTTAAGCATTTTGCGGAGGATTTATAGAACTGCTATTACACTACTACTCTACCGTTCCGCTCTCGAGCAGTATCATGGAAAAATGAATACCTAAATTTTTGCTTTAGAGCTCTGATTTCTTATATTTTATCATGATGGCCATTTCTTTCTATGTGGGTGGTACTTAAAAAAATGTTTTGGCATTTGGAGGATATGATATTGGGTGATAGTAAATTCATGAAATGGCCTTGCTGCAACAAAGCCGCCTTCGGTTTCGCTATTGCCACCCCAACTGACATATGACTCCTCCCTCCCCTATTTCATCATAGTAACAAACTAGCTGCCATTTCGTGATGTCCTTCGTCAACTGTTTGACCGGGAATCAAAAATGGCTCTGAGCACTATGCGACTTAACTTCTGAGGTCATCAGTCGCCTAGAACTTAGAACTAATTAAACCTAACTAACCTAAGGACATCACATACATCCATGCCCGAGGCAGGATTCGAACCTGCGACCGTAGCGGTCACGCGGTTCCAGACTGAAGCGCCTTTAACCGCACAGCCACACCGGCCGGCCGGGAATCCATAAGGGAAACCAAAAGGGAATGATCATTGGCTTTTGGTCCAGGGGTGGAAGCATATCTAATTCTGTATACTGTTCGTGCCCTGCCGTGGTTAAAGTATACTTTGAATGGCAAAATGGCACTATCCAAACCCGGCGTCTAGGCAACTGTGATGCAGCACGGGTCATAAATGACAGAGGTGAAAAACGGCTGCGGGGATGTGTACAGGCGAAAAGAACTGTAGCTGTTGAGCAGCTGCTCGCCCAGATGAACCAAGGGGCTAGCAACAGTATCTCCTCAACCACCCTTTAGCGAATGTTGCTGCGTATTGGCTCTCGAAGCAAGTGCCTGGTGCATGGGCCCATGCTGGCTGCTGTTCATCGGCGACGAAGGCTGGAATTTCCGCTGGATGTCCACTGAGTGACGACAGGGGGCCTATTCACATGCTGCGTCGGACAGATGGCTATTGGCATGTACGGTGTGAAAGACATGTAAGCAAATTCCCTACAACAATCGTCGGAAGTGTCCAGATCGAAGGAGTGAGCATCATGGTCTGGGGACCGTTTAGAGGTATTCCCTGAGTGGTCTCGCCTTTCTGGAAGGTACAGTGAATCAACACAAATTCCTAGGGACCATTTATATCTCTAGAAGCAGTTTGTTTTTCCTTGGCACAGTTGTATCTACCAGCAGGACCATGCAACAGGACACACTGCTCGCAGTGTACGTGTGTGGTTCGAAGAGCACCAGGATAAGTTCACCTCACTACCCCGGGTACCAGACTCCCCGAATTCAAACCCAGTCGACACGCTTTAGGACCACTTAAATCGGGATGTAAGCGCCAGAGATCCTCAACAGATGACTGGTCACTGCACTGTGGGCGACATGACTCTACACACCTGTCGGTATCTTCCAGAAACTCATTAACTCAACCGACTAACCTGACGCATCTGGCCACGGCCCTGGAGTTGGCGTGGTTCCAATCCCTGTCAGTACCTTTCAGAACCTCATCAACTTTCTTCATGCACGCCTCGCTACAGTCCGAATAGTAAAAGGTGGTTAATGGGGCTTTTGACAGGAGGTCACAGTAACGTGACTGGACAGTGTACTTCCAGATTACAATAGCATTTCAGTATCTATCTATCGTGGCAGTTAAAATATATTACTGCCGATTTTGTGTCACACAGCTGATGTATACAGACTAGTCACATACTTGCGGTAATAAATCGAAATTCTGTAGCGGACGCTTCGTGACTGGAACTATCGACGGGTTTATGAATTCCGAATTCGCATCTGATTGTATCTGAGATGTACCATTTAAAGAGATGAAACATTTTTTGTGATAATTGCTCTGTGTTTCAGAAAAAAATTAATCCATCGAGATACGACGAGACTCTCTCTTCTGTATGAAAGAAGAAATTTTAAATTACGTGTTGTTGTTGTTGTGGACCTCAATCCAGAGACTGGTATGATGCAGCTCTCCATGCTGCTCTAACCTGTGCAAGATTCTTCATATCCCAGTACCTACAGCAACCTACATATTTCTGAATCTGTTTAGTGTATTTATCTCTTGGTCTCTCTCTACGATTTTTACCCTCCACACTGCCTTCCAATACTAAATTGGTGAGACCTTGATGCCTCAGAACATGTCCTACCAACCGATCCCTTCTTCTAGTCAAGTTGTGCCACAAATTTCTCTTCTCCCCAATTCTATTCAGTACCTCCTCATTAGTTATGTAATCTACCAAACTAATCTTCAGAATTATTCTGTAGCACCACATTGAGAAAGCTTCTATTCTCTTCTTGTCCAAACTATTTACCACCCATGTTCATTTTGATACATGGCGTCCGCGCCCAGTAGCTGAGTGGTCAGCGCGACAGAATGGAAATCCTAAGGGCCTGGGTTCGATTTCTGGCTGGGTCAGAGATTTGCTCCGCTCAGAATCTGGGTGTTGTGTTGTCCTATTCATCATCATTCCATTTTCATCGACGCGCAAGTCGCCGAAGTGGCGTCGAATCGAAAGACTTGCACCCGGCGAATGGTCTACCTGACGGGAAGCCCTAGTCACACATTCCATACATGGCTACACTCCATACAAATACGTTCAGAAACGATTTCCTGACACTTAAATCTATACTCGATGTTAACAAATTTCTCTTCTTCAGAAACGCTTTCCTTGTCATTGCCAGTCTATATCCTCTCTACTTCAACCATCATTAGTTATTTTGCCCTCCAAATAGCAAAACTATTTACTACTTTAAGTACCTCATTTCCTAATCTAATTCCCTCAGCATCACCCGAGTTCATTCGACTACATTCCATTATCTTCGTTCTGCTTTTTTTGATGTTCATCTTATATCCTCCTTTCAAGACACTGTCCATTCCGTTCAACTGCTCTTCCAGGCCCTTTGCTGTCTGTGACTGAATTACAATGTCATCGGCGAACCTCAAAGTTTTTGTTTCTTCTCCATGGATTTTAAGTCCTACTCCGAATTTTTCTTTTGTTTCATTTACTGCTTGCTTAATATACAGATTGAATAACATCGGGGATAGGCTACAACCCTGTCTTACTCCCTTCCCAATCACTGCTTCCCTTTCATGCACCTCGACTCTTATAACTGCCATTTGGTTCAAATGGCTCTGAGCACTATGGGACTTAACATCGGAGGTAATCAGTTCGCTAGAACTTAGAGCGACTTAAACCTAACTAACCTAAGGACATCACACACATCCGTGCCCGAGGCAGGATTCGAACCTGCGACCGTAACGGTCATGTAGTTTCAGATTGAAGCGCCTTGAACCGCTGGGCCACAACGGCCGGCATATGGTTTCTGTACAAATTGTAAATAGCCTTTCGCTCCCTGTATTTTACCTCTGACACCTTCACAATTTGAACTACGTATCGAAACTAAATGTTTGCCTTGGTGCCAATTGCAAGTTGCCTTATCGTATGGTTGCCGGTAAGGGTCTCCGAGATGCAGTCTCCTCGCTCGCTACCTCGTTCATCAACAATTACACAGCACGCGTCGCGTTGTAATGGTGATAATAAAACAACAAAAGTGTTTCTGTTCGCAGTTTAAAGCGTTCAACGTAGCTACAACCGCGGGGGTTGAGCAGCAGTTTCATGGCACTTGTTGGTTGTCGAAAGGTAAATCTACAGGTCGCCACGTTCAAGATATAGAGTGCGTTTGGCACTTCTGCAAATAGGTTTAGTAAGTCTGCGCGTCGCTCTAGCAGAGAGTTAGCCATTTCTCATGTGATTGTCTGGAATGTTTTTCTGCGATGTTTGTGTTTCAATCCATACGGGATTCAACTGCTACAATCCTTTCATGATGGTGAGGAACAACAGAGTGTAAAGTTTTGTGCAACCAGTCTGGGCGTAGAGATGGAGAAAACAATCTCATCTCACCTTTAGTGTTCATTTACGAGGCTACTCATAATTAAAGTGGAAAAGTGAGCCCTTGATGACGGAACGTGGGAATACGCATGGAGAAAGAAATGCAGAAAATAACACTCGCAATACAACATAAATATACATACATAGGAACAAAGGCCTGCAAAAAATAAAGAATAATTGTTTTAGCGTCATTCTTGATAGTATTCATTTGCAATAATGAGGATGGTATCGAAAGATAATGAGCTTGGAGAAAAATGGCATCTGCAGTTAATGAAAGTTAGGAAAAAAAATGCTGTTCAGCTTGTTGTGGACTACAATTACGCGAAAGGCGGCGACATCGACAGACTAATACAGCCTGAGCGCAAATGACAGTTCTGTTACAAAATGCTTTCCAATAACAGTTCGCGCCGGTTGAGCTTTTTAACCTTTGAAAACTATCCACTTAGCTAGTGCCGTCTCTGTGTCGGCACAGCCCGCGCTGTTGAACCATAATCCAGTAGCGTCCAGCCCAGCAATTATCGCTGTTGTGTCAATCCTCTGGATCGTAGCTGCCCGTCCGTGTATGCAGCAGTAGCGCACGACGTATGTAGTAGTCTCTGAATTAGCGTATTTGCAACATGCTTCATTCAATTAACCCGTGACATATCCCGATGTAATAGCGTTTGTTAGCTGTTTATAGTTACAGTTTTGAATTTACCGTTTCAGAGAGTCACAGTCCACAATAAGAAAGTACATTACTTTATTTGTAATTGTATTTAAAAATCCGCGGAAAGCACCAAATGGTCCATGTTGCTCACAGTAGCTGTCGTACACTCACAGCAATCATGTGGAGATCGGCACACTAAAAAATCAAATAAATTTTCTGAATATCAGATCACAACGAGAAAAATTCACTACTGTATTTCCAATCAGTCTGGCTGTCCACAGTATGCACTTCACGGTCTGTGTGTTTCACAACTAGATATCGTACACGCTTAGTACGTATCCGGCTTGGCGATCTATACATTCTTGTTTAAAGATTAAGGTTCTGAACTTCAGTTCACCGTAAAAAGAAGTGCGAAAGGTTTGCTATAAGTTCCTTTGTCCACGGCACACACCAAAATCAAAACGTGTTATCAACAATGAAACAGTTTTTTAACATCGTCCAAAGACGCAACACACTTGCACTCACCCGGAACGACAATCACCATTTAATCTCGCTCTCCCGACTCTCTGTTGTTCTTTCCGAATCGTACTATTGATATATTTCCACAGTTTTCTCACAAAACATTATACCGAATTCAGCTACTTAAAATCTCATGCAAAATTATCGCTCCACGTATCATGTTCGTGGAAAGTAATTTTAAATCACAAGCAAAGAAAAAAAAAGAAAAACAGCAATTCCCTGCATAGCAGCTCCATGACGTAAACAGAAAGCTAACAGAAGAAGGCACAAAAAAGATTCTAGCACAGTTTTATCTTCACTAGGCGTACGGATCTCACTTTGCACCATTAGCATTCAAGGTCTCAAGATATCATGGTGTGTGAAATTTATGTGTGGGTTTGTGAAAGGCTCCGTTTGTGTGCCTCCCCTACCTACAACTTCGGTTGAACGATGCCGCATAGCAACAGCAGCAGTGAATCCAGTTAACTCCAGACATGCACGCAAAGGTGGGGCACAAGTCTGACTGTGGTCTGGAAGTTTATCGTGCGTCCAGAGGATAATACATTTAACGTTTGTGAAAAATAAACCAACACTTTGTTCTAAATGTAATTGTAAAAAGTACTCCTAATTGTACTGCATGCACTTGAAAGATAAACCATTATTAGGTCAGATGGCTGTTCTAAAAAAAAAAAAAAAAAAAAAAAAAAACACCTGTAGTCCTTTACGTAAGTTGAAAGCTAATTCAGGCTTCTACCTTCATTAATGCAGAAAAAAATATAGTCTTTCCGTTTTGGGTGAGCTTTTGCGAAAAGTTCATCTGAAGCTTGGATGTGCAAAACTAATGGAATCCGCAATTCTCTTCTACTGAAGTTCTCCTAATTTTCTGCAGAGAACGTAGCGTGCACACTTTCTTCGCAATTCCGTTCGTGAGAACCTCTGCCAGCTGGTAAAAGTAATTTTGGGAATTGTTAACGCTCGGTTTGACTTTTGCTAATATGGTGGGCTTGCTTTTGGTATCGTCTTCACATCTTTTTCTTTCTTTCTTCGTTTGGGTCATCTAAGGACCACGCACAAATTTCAATGCTTCCTGCTTTGTTGTTCTTTCTTTTTCCTCCATTATTCTTTCATCTTTTCACTATATATCCTTTTATTCTCCTCGAATCACTTTGACCCTGTCTTCTTCTCCCTCCTGTCTTGGAATCCTTCCATTTTTAACTCTTTCCTCTTGAAAATATCTATTTATGTTTCATCTTTTTCACTTATGTTGTTTCTTTCCAAATCTTTCCCAACTTTTTGAATCAAGGCTAATATTGACTTATTGTCCCAAAGATATTTAAAAATCTGTTTGGTTAACCTGTTGCTGTTCCTTCTGTATAAGTGTCCAAAAAATAGCAGTCGCCTCTTTCGTAGTGTTTCATTTATGTTTTAATGTTGCGATAAACTTCTTCATTGCTTCTTAAGTGCCATACCTCTGTATTTTTTGGTGGCCCAAGTATTTTCTGAATGATTTTTCTTTCTAGGACTTCAAGTTCATGTAATTTTTAGTTCAGTACTAAACATTCACTTGCATAAAGACATTCTGGTTTTATTACTGTGTTGAAGTGCTGTATCTTCAAATTTGTAGACATACACCTTTTGTTGTAGATCTTCCTAGTTATTGCATAAGCTCTCTCCATTTTATGTTCTGCCGCGCGATCTAAGGCGTCTTGTCACGGTCCGTGCTCCGTCGGAGGTTCGGGTCCTCTCTCGGGCATGGGTGTGTGACCGTCCTTACCGTAAGTTACTTTAAGTTAGGTTAAGTAGTGTGTAAGCTCAGGAACCGATGACAGCCGTTTGGTCCCATAAGATCTAACCACAAATTTCAATTTTTTATGTACTCTTTCTTCTACAGCGAATTTTTCTAAGCCATTTTCTTGGATAATTTCTCCCAAATATTGAAATTTATTTACCCTCTTTATCTGGCCAATATCTGTAGCTAGGGATTCCGGAGCATTTTTTATATTTGTCATAAATGTTGTTTTTTCTACAAATATTCTTAAACCGGATTTGTTGGCCATTTCTTCAAAGAGATTGATTTGTATTCTGGCATTTGTTAAGTTTTCAGTGAATGGCAAAATCATCTGCAAATGCTAAACAGTGAATTTCAATACCTTTGTTTTTGGTTCACAGTCTGATTGGTGATAGCTTCTGTTCTTTTAGTTTTTGTTTCCATTCTCTTACTATTTTCTCTAGTACGCAGTTAAACAGGAGTGGAGACAGGCCATCACTTTGCCTTACACCTGTTTTTATGTTGAAGGCCTTCGATATTTCACCCGGAAACTTTAATTTAGATTTGGTGTCTGTGAGCGTTTCACGAGTAAGGTTTGCTAATTTAGATTTGATATCAATTTCTCTGATTACTTTATCTAGTGTTTCCCAATCAATTGAGTCAAATGCCTTTTTTAAAACCTATATATGTTACATCTATATCTTTGGAGTTCGTACGTCTGCGACGAATTATGGACTTAAGGTTGAAAATCTGTTGTGAGTAAGATCTGCCATTTCTAAATCCTCTCCGATATTCTCCCAAATGGCTTTCAAGTGTTGCTTTTACCTTGTTTAGTAGTACTGTTGAAACTATTTTACAACCCTCTGGCAACAAAGATATACATCGTACTTATTTACATTTTGCTTATCACCTTTCTAGTAAAAGGGATGGATAAGAGCCCCTTTCCAGTTTTCTGGTATATTTTCAGTTTTCTATGTCTTCAAACATGAGCTAAAGGTTAGTTATAATTTTTGGTTGAGACCATTAAATAAATTCAGCTGTAATAGAGTCTTCTCCACTGCCTTTGGTGTTTTTCAGGGTACTTATTGCTTTCTTAATTTCTTCAGCTGTAGGGGGTGGATCTGATTCTGTATTTTCAGGGAGATATGGAAATTCTAGCTTACAGTTTGGTTCTTCACAGTTCAATAAGTTTTCTAACTACTTTCATAGTATTTCACAATTCTGGCTGTTGCTTAGGCCTACTTTACCATTTTCATCTGTGAAATAAATACTTGGAGGTTGTTAGCCCATTAGATGACTTTTAAACATCTGATAGAAAATCGGTGACTTATTTTTTACAAAGTTGTTTTGTTTGTCAAGAAGTTGTGATTTCTCAAAACCTCTTTTAGCACTCTTTATTATTCTTGCTGTTTCTCTCCTTTGCATACTAAATTCATCGAGGTGTTCAGCCTTCCTAGAACATTTCCATTTCTTCCACTGTTTTGTTCTTTGTGTAACTGCTTCTTTAGAGATTTCATTCCACCAGACTTCCTTCGTCATTTTTGTTGTTCCAAACACATTTTGTGCTGCCCAATCGATTTATTTCTTCTCATCAGTTTTATTTATTTCTTATTTTTGCTGTATGTTGGCCAACCCGTATGTGATGCAAAATACTGAACGCGTTACAAAATCAAATCTTATAGCTAGTACGTTGTTAAATGGAATGGTACGTACATACGTACCACAAAGATCTCTTAGTTCTATTAACGAGCATTATACAAAACAAATAATATTCCCCGTTACAGGAGGTATACAATGTTTCATAACCAAGCCAGTGTCACTGGAGTTTATGTTTTCCAGTGCGCTGTAATTAATTAACCATTCGAACACGACGATATTGATACACCTACACCTTTGTAATTGGTTTGAATGCAGTTAACGTTTTTCAGTGTTCTGTCGTTAATCGTTGAAACATGATGACACTGATTAAGACTGAATGCCATTTTCAGTCTAGTGAACTAATTAATTAAACCGTTCAGGTGTGGCAACAAAAAATTAAACACAGAAATATGATTGGACAAGCCAGCCTCATGGAAAAAGAATACACGTATAACGAATTAAAATTATCTCTTATTTTCACACTAATTATGTCTATTGGGACTGTAATGATATATAATTTAGAGTTTTATTTCGTTTAACTGATGTAAGTATAATTTACAAGTCAATACAGAACATTTCAAAACAATGAAATGTTATTTGAAATAATTAATATTGATCAAATTACCAATGTATGTTCTCGGTGATGTCCATTCTCGACAGATATAAATTCTCTCTGACATCTAGATATACTTCCAGCAGACGGCCCAGATCATTATTCCTGGTTGCACGTGTGATGGTGAACAGTGACCGTCAAGTAGCGATCATGACGACAGGCTTGAATTAATCGAGCGTGCTCTCCTTGCGGCTAACAAATCGTCTGATGGTCACTTACCAGTACTACGTTGTCGCTTTGTGCTCACCTGAATCGTTAAATGCAAACGTAACCTTCCGCACTCGTCGTCACAGTCAATAAAATTCTTCTGCATTTGGGACTGCACTGTCAACTATAAAAGGCCGACGTTTCGGCGACTATTGCAAGACGCCTTCCTCAGGGTGTGTTGCTAACTGCTGAATGGGTGCTAGGTTGGTTACTTCGAGCTGCTAAGCAAACTAGCGCCCATTCAGCAGATAGCAATACTCCCTGAGGAAGGCGTCTTGCAGTAGTCGCCCAAACGTCGGAATTTTATAGTTGACAATGCGGTCCCTAACCCAAAAGAATTTAATTTTCTGTGTTTATATCATTGACCATCCTAAAATTAATTACTCCCGGAAATGTCCATAGTCCATGTCACACGGCTAGAACTGTCTGTTCATCTGAATTCTGTCGATAACTGTGGGTGATGGCCACACTGGTGAGAGGTTATTGCAAACTAAGGTGTCTCTAGCTTTATGTTGATACACAGTAAACAGATATGTCGCGCTGTAGTTGATAACAGAGTGCGGATTTAGATATGTTCCTGCATCATTGTCAGATGCCTAATGGTTGGGTCATTTGGCTCCGAAATCGACAGGATGCAACGTTGACATCATTAAATGCAGCTACAAATAAATAAATGAAATAAGATATGGGGATTATACATTACTTGACAAAAAAGTAAGTCACGCAGAATGGAAGCAGGAAACGAAATGAAGCTTGATGTATTGAGAGGTTATGTGTTGTTATTTCAGAAATTACAAAATCGAATCAAAGTTACAAACAACTAGGCAGTGTGAACCCACTTATCAGTATGATGTTTCACCTTCTCTGGCCTGCAGGCTTGCACTGATTCGTTTCGGAAGGGTGTCAAAATCATATCCTTTCCTGCGTCAATTTGTATAAGGTCCTTGATATCCTGGTTACTGGCAGTAGGACGGATAGGCGTCCGAGCTGGAACCACTCACCTATCGGGGACTGATCTGGGGTTTTTGCTGCCCACGGAAGTAACTCACCATCACGCAGGCATGTCATACAGACATCATTTTCCAGTATAAATGGCGCCTTGATACTCTCACTTGCATATGAGGACGTAGAATGTTCGTAGCGAGCCGCTGTGTTGTCAGCGCTCCCTTTGTGACCAGAAGTCGTAACCTATGCTCTCGACACAGTGACTGCAGGAGTAACATCGATGTGCCTCTCCAAAACAATTATAGAGTAGGACCTCTCCCCAGGTCGCCGCCATATTCAACGACGATGGTCATCGACAGTACATGACTCGTGCTCAGTGCACCACACCAAATTTAGCTGTTTGTGTCGTGGTGTTAATGGCAGCCTCAGTATGGAACGGTGCGGGATGACACACAGAATAGAGCACTGTGACCTTTACTTACTCTTCTTAGATGGTATGTGCAGATATGATGGGGTTACAATATGCTCGGTGTTCGATACTGCCGTTCTCTCTTGCGGTGGTCAGACATGCTCGATTGGAACCTTGACGACGAGAATATCTGCCCTCGCCTTCCTATGTAGACCAACATTTGGTCATTGTCACGTACATATTCCCCGAAAATATGGATACAGATCGATTCGACCTGTCGGCCAAATGGGGATCCATACCACGGTTCCTTTTAATTTCTGGCAGGTGCTGATAAAGCTTTTTCAGGGAACCACATGACAGCTGTGTGTTCTTCAAAACGATCTCTCAAAATCTAAAGCTTTTCAGGCAGCTTATGTATCCTACTGTGCCTAAAAGAACACTAGAAGCTAACAACACTGATGCATTCTGGTTACAGTTCTGCATCTCACAGTGAATTGTAACTTTAATCATCAACACAACCACCAATGATGGGTACATACCGGGTGTTTCAGAAGTGATTATCAATATTCAGGGATCTGACAGGAAAGATCATTTGAAACAGAAAAGTAAACGTAAGCTCTAAAACACATACCTTACGAGGTATGAGCAATTCTTCGGCACTGTGAAACAAATTTCTTCTACTGCGAGATCTTTGCCTTCCATGTTTTGGGTAGTGGTAGTATGGACCAAAACAAGAAAAAATGTCCAGTGAACATATGCTCCAAAATGCATACCTCAAAGTTTACAAGCACTTGTTCATTACAATACTGTGTTTCAAAATAGCGAAGATGAGGAACTGCCCAGAGCTCTAAAGCTATGCATTTTATAGCACATGTTTACTAGACTTTTTTCTTCTTTTGGTCCATACTATCACTTCCCAAAATATGGAAAGCAAAGAGCTTGCAGTAGAAAAAATTTGTTTCACAGTATCGAAGATCAACAATTGCTCAGAGTCCTTAAAGTAAGAGCATTAGATCCCATGTTCACTTGACTTGTTTATTTCGAATGATCATTCCTGTCATATCCCCTAATATTGACCAACAGTTTTGAGACACCCTGTAAACAAAATTACATTGATATCCGATAGTGTCTTCAGGCGCTTCAAATTTTTTTTTTTTTTTTTTTTTTTTTTTTTGTATTTCGCATCCTGGGAAACAATTTTTGTTAGAGACAAGATATGTCCTAATGCTTCCCGGCGACGCTAGTCATCTATTTATTATATTCACTCGCCCTGCGACAACGAGAATTGATCGAACTAGCAGCGTCAGGTATGTTGCATAATATCTGTCACGGTAGGATTACAATTTAACGTTCTGTCGACAACGAGGTCATTAGAGACGGAGCACAAGATCGGATTAAGCAAGAATGGGGAAACAAATCGGCCATGACCTTTTGGAGGAAACCATTCAGACATTTGCCGGGAACGATTCTGAGAAACCTAAACGTGGATGCCGGGAGCGGGCTTTGAGCCGTTGTCCTCCCGAATTAGACTCCAGGATACAACCGCTGCGCCATTTCGCTCAGTAGAAGTAACAAAAACGCCTAGGGTCGTCGGCATTCATCAGCGAACATTTTTTCTCTAACAAAAATTGTTCCCCTAGACCTGAACTATTACCACGAGACATTTGACAAAAAGGCTTTGAAACACCCTGGGTCTATATCTCTTCGACAGATGACATCCCCACTGTCATTCATCACCAAGGTAGCTACGTGGAAGAGTCTAATCACCCTCTTGATTCTTACTCCTACACTGTTAGTTTTAAGTCCAGATTTTACTGTCCGTCTAGTTTACGCTCCGGGACTGCAACATGGCGGGCATCCCAAGGTACAACGTTTGTTGCCCCATGGCGCTGATGTGTTCCAAGATGACAGGACCCAGTTCGCAATGTCCGAGGCTAGTTTTTTGAGCAGGAGGATGAACTGTCGTATCTCTCAAGTCTGCCCACCACAGTCTCAATTTTATTGAGCCTTTGTGGTTTGCTTTGGGGAGAAGGGTGCGCGACCGCTATCCACCTGCATCATTACTTCAAAGTGTCACTATTTTAGAGAAAGTGTTGTGGCGTAACAAGCTAGCTACGCCACACTGAGAAGTAGCCGAAAGGGCACGCGTCAACTCACGCCGTCTTGCGTTAAGTCTGAAACAGGATACTTATGAATGCTATAAAGAAAAGAACGGAGCTTAGGTTTACTTAACTTTAATTTCCTTGTGGTACATATCTCTTGATAATACAAGTGAGACTCTCTCCAGATATGGTTAGTGGCGCCTTGCTAGGTCGTAGCCATGGACTTAGCTGAAGGCTATTCTAACTGTCTCTCGGCAATTGAGAGAAAGGCTTCGTACGTGTAGTCGCTAGCAATGTCGTCCGTACAACTGGGGCGAGTGCTAGTACGTCTCTCGAGACCTGCCTCGTGGTGGCGCTCGGTCTGCGATCCTGACAGTGGCGACACGCGGGTCCGACATGTACTAATGGACCGCGGCCGATTTAAAGCTACCACCTAGCAAGTGTGGTGTCTAGCGGTGACACCACAGAAAGAATGGTAAAACATTCCCTTATTAACAATACAGGACATTACATTTTGTAATTTACTGATATTTGTCATTAAACATTTAGTCAGAGAAGTGAGTAACTACAGATTCCGGTTAAACTTTGTACATTCAAACACTCAACACAGTCCACGCTTCACAACTTCTCAGGCTGGATCCTTTGTGCCTGACTTGTAATTGGATATCCGCTGCTTGCAGGAACTGGACAATACCGAAATAGTCCCTTGTGGACAGCTGCCGAAACAGGTCGTTCACAGATGTAAATTGGGGAATTCCTGCTCTGATCAAGGCAATGAGAAATTGGCAGCGTTATCTGTCATAGCGTGAACATCTTAATATCACATGGTTGAGATCTGTCATCTCACATGGGTGGACATCGCGGTTCGGCGATGGCTGAACATTCCACATGTGGAGGATAAAAACCGTGACCCAGCCGGAAGCGCGTTATAGTAGCGGTATGACGTCTAAATATTTTGACTTGGGAGAACCAGGTGTTTCGCGGAAAACTTGGCTGTAATGGGACATAATGTCTTTCTTTGGACTACCGCGTGATCTCCCACGTATGTGACCATTCTTGAGGGACTATTTTCTTTACGGCAGCAACAAAATCTATATGTGGAGGGCAAGTGTAGTAAGGTTGAACGTGAATCACACTTTCATTCGCCAGGTAGTCCCCCAACTCGTTGCATGAGATACAACAGTGTCCATTGATCCCTAATAAGTGGACACTTTTATGCTGAATGAGATTTTCACTCTGCACCGGAGTGTGCGCTGATATGAAACTTCCTGGCAGATTAAAACTGTGTGCCGGACCGAGACTCGAACTCGGGACCTTTGCCTTTCGCTGGCAAGTGCCCTACCAACTGAGCTACCCAAGCACGACTCACGCCCCGTCCTCACAGCTTTACTTCTGCCAGTACCTTGCCTCCTGCCTTTCAAACTTTACAGAAGCTCTCCTGCGAACCTTGCAGAACTAGCACTCCTGAAAGAAAGGCTATTGCGGAGACATGGCTTAGCCACAGCCTGGGGGATGTTTCCAGAATGAGATTTTCACTCTGCAGAGGAGTGTGCGCTGATATGAAACTTCCTGGCAGATTAAAACTGTGTGCCGGACCGAGACTCGAACTCGGGACCTTTGCCTTTCGCGGGCAAGTGCTCTACCAACTGAGCTACCGAAGCACAACTCACGCCCCGTTCTTACAGCTTTACTTCTGCCAGTACCTTGCCTCCTGCCTTTCAAACTTTACAGAAGCTCTCCTGCGAACCTTGCAGAACTAGTACTCCTGAAAGAAAGGATATTGCGGAGATATGGCTTAGCTACAGCCTGGGGGATGTTTCCAGAAGGAGATTTTCACTCTGCAGCAGAGTGTGCGCTGATATGAAACTTCCTGGCAGATTAAAACTGTGTGCCGGACCGAGACTCGAACTCGGGACCTATGCCTTTCGCGGGCAAGTGCTCTACCAACTGAGCTACCCAAGCACGACTCACGCCCCGTTCTCACGTCTTTACTTCTGCCAGTACTTCGCGTCCTACCTTCCAAACATTACAGAAGCTCTCCTGCGAACCTTGCAGAACTAGCTCTCCTGAAAGAAAGGATATTGCGGAGACATGGCTTAGCCACAGCCTGGGGGATGTTTCCAGAATGAGATTTTCACTCTGCAGCGGAGTGTGCGGTGAAATGAAACTTCCTGGCAGATTAAAACTGTGTGCCGGACCGAGACTCGAACTCGGGACCTACGCCTTTCGTGGGCAAGGGCTCTACCAACTGAGCTACCCAAGCACGACTCACGCCCTGTCCTCACGTCTTTACTTCTGCCAGTACCTCGCCTCCTATCTTCCAAACTTTACAGAAGCTCTCCTGCGAACTCCCGAGCAGTCCCGAGTTCGAGTCTCGGTCCTTCACACAGTTTTAATCTGCCAGGAAGTTTCATATCAGCGCACACTCCGCTGCAGAGTGAAAATCTCATTCTGGAAACATCCCCCAGGCTGTGGCTAAGCCATGTCTCCGCAATATCCTTTCTTTCAGGAGTGCTAGTTCTGCAAGGTTCGCAGGAGAGCTTCTGTAAAGTTTGGAAGGTAGGAGGCGAGGTACTGGCAGAAGTAAAGCTGTGAGGACGGGGCGTGAGTCGTGCTTGGGTAGCTCAGTTGGTAGGGCACTGGCCCGCGAAAGGCAAAGGTCCCGAGTTCGAGTCTCGGTCTGGCACACAGTTTTAATCTGCCAGGAAGTTTCACTTTCATGCTGACTTTCACATTGGTAGATTAATTTAACTATGTCGAACATATGTTGGAGTTCCATTGCTGCTTTTCCAAGGGAACCTTTATTTATCCACTTCTATCCGGCTGGAAGAAATTTTTAATTTCAACGGGTATCCTACACCGTATTGGGCAAATTAATGTATTGAGTTTTGACGTCTCCATACGTTTGTCCAATCCCTATAGTATTCGGCTGCTGAGGGGGTAAATAAAGAGACGCATCTGTTTTTGCAGAAGCTCTATTTCATTATAACATATCCCGCACTTTTCATTCAGCGAAATAACCTTGTATTTGTTCCTGGACATTCCTCAGACCAACGACGGTAGTCTACTAAACGTTTATCTTTCTGAATAAACACAAGTTTTGGATTGAAAGCTGTTCTGTGAATAGATAGATATCTCCAGCTTACTCAGGGCATCAAGGAAAATTTATGGGATAAAATACAAAGGGAGGATGATAAAGCGAGATAACAATATGGATGTTCCTGGAACTTGTTCAGAAAATAGTAGTGACATTTTCTACGAGATCAGAAACCTCTTTCCGTTGGCACTTTTACTGACATGAGCAGAGTGGCAGATTGCGGAATGGGTTGCTAGAGAATGAGCAGGGGGTAGCCATGCACGAGGTCGTAATAATATGGCCCAACATTTCAATATCGCTTTGAGTGAACAGGAATTACCAATATCTTCTGCGCAACGCGTTATTATTCATTTTCCAGCCAGCGATGGTGTGAAATCGGTTGACTCCGAGGTCTGGCATGCTACTCTAAATAAACCCAAGGGCTCGTTTTGGCCCAGGAGTTTACAAATGGTGACGACAAAATGGAAAATCAAAGCCACATACGTCGTACGGCAACTGGGATCAGTGAAAATGTTCCAGCCATGTATTATCTCATATATATTATATCATAGGGGGTGGGGGGGGATAAGTATTTCTTCATTTTATCGTATACTGTTTGATACAGAAAAATATCAGCAAGGTGGATTCCACGACTTTTTGCAGAGACACAACGAATGTGCAGATAAACGTCTCTCTGTGAGTCCTGAATCACTTCGAATAAGAAGGAGAGGCCTGTCTGGAACGAATCGTGGCCTGTGACGAAAAATGGGCCCATCATCAACAACAGGACGAGTATGGAGGGACGTTGGAGTAGGACCACCGATGAAGGCCAAGACGACTGTCAACCAGGTAAACGTTGGAAAGTGTGGTGTGGGGTTCAAAAAATATATTGCTGATTAAATTCCTGCATTTGCGAAGGACGGTGAATGCGGCGTACTACTGCAAGCTGGTGGAGGATGTTAAGCCTCTTTACCACAACAAATAAAGCCGGCAACTGATTTTTGACGTCCTTTATGTACCGGACAGTGTGCAGATGCATACAGCAACCATACTCAGTGAAAAATTCGATATGCAAAACTGGAGAGCTCTTGAACATCCACCTTACAGTTGCAGCCAATGGCGTAGCCTCGTTGAATACAATGGTTCTCGTCACATCACCGAAGTTAAGAGACGTCGGTGGAGGTGGCCGGAACTTGCATGGTTAACTGGCTCAGTATGCGAGGCACTGTGGGCAGCTTTCGCTTACCCTTTCCGGCTAAGGGGAGGTGACGTGACGGCATGAAGTTTCTGATCGCAAGATTTTGCGGCAATGTTCTAGATTAAATTGTAAACCTCTTTCATTGAGTATGGGCATTTGATGCTATTCGAGAGGCGTAAGTTACGTGCAGGAACAAGATTATACATGTCCATTCTCTAACCATCACGGCAACGGCCTTGCCGCAGTGGATACGCCTGTTCGCGTCAGATCACCGAAGTTAAGCGCTGTCGGGCGTGGCCGGAACTTGGATGGGTGATCATCCGGGCCGCAATGCGCTGTTGCCATTTTTCGGGGTGCACGCACCCTCGTGATGCCAACTGAGGAGCTACTCGACTGAACAGTAGCGGCTCCGGTCAAGGAAAACCATCAAAACGGCCGGGAGAGTGATGTGCTGACCACACGCCCCTCCTGTCCGCTTCCTCATCTTAGGATGACACGGCGGTCGGATGGACCCGATGGGCCACTTATGGCCTGAAGACGGAGTGCTTCTCTAATCATCAACTCGAATAAGACACCACCGGCATAAGAAGTCACCCTATCTCTGCCAATATCCTTGTCAAAGAGGGCGGAGGAGCGAAGAGAGGTTAACAACACTCTCTTGTCCTTGGCGTGGAAAACTGCCCCTATAAGGCGGAAGAATCAGTAACGATCAACGACATGAAGATGCAGAAGCGAACGGAAAGCACTGCATCAGAGACACATCATGTGAATCCACAGGAGATATGGCCTCTAATGAGGAAACAATAAGAGTGGAACACCAAGAATGAGGGGTCGGGTTAAAAAGGGTGTAAGACATGGATGTGGTGTTTTGCCCCACTTTTCAAATTATACAACTAAGAAGTGACGAGGGAAATAAAGGTTCAAGAGTGGGGAAGTTGAAAGCATATCAGCGAAAAGGTTTGCTGATTACATTATTATCGTTAGTGAAAGTGAAGAACATTTTCACGATTAATCGAATAGAATGAACAATTTAATGAGTACAGAATACCGACTGAGAGTAAATCGAAGGAAGATGCAAGTAATGAGAAGTAGCAGAAATGAGAACAGCGAGAAACTTAACCACAAAACTGGTGATCACGAAGTACATGAAGTTAAGGAGTTGTCCTACCTAGGCAGCAAAATAAACCTCGATGGACAGAGGAAGAACGATATAAAAAGTAGACTAGCACTGGCGAAAAGAAATCCTGGTCAAGAGAAGTCTGCTAGTCTCAAACATAGAACTTAAACTAAGGAAGGAATTTCTGAGGCTGAACGTTTGTAGCACAGCACTGTATGATAGTAAGACATGGACTGTAGGAAAACCGGAACAGAAGACAATCGAAACATTTGAGATGTGGTGCTACAGACTAATGGTGAAAATTAGGTGAACTCATAAGGTAAGGAATGAAGAAGTTCTGTAAGAGTTGGAGAGGAATGGAATATTTGTAAAACACGGAGAAGGGCCATGATGACAGGACATATAATACATCAGGGAATGACATCCATGGTACTAGAGGGACCTGCAGAATCCTAAAACTGTAGAGGAAGTCAGCGATTGGAATACATCCAGCAAATAGTGGAGGACGTAGGTTGCAAGTGCTACTCTGCGACGAAGAAGTTGGCACAGGAGAGGAATTCGTGACCGGTCGCAACAGACCTGTCAGAAAACCGACGAAAAAAAGCTAATGCTATGGTAGTCACAGAAATTAAAAGAAGTGAATGAATTCTAGTAAATACAGGACTCAGACAAGGGTTTGGCTCATTGCGACAATTTTTTAATGTATCGGGCGTGAGAAAATGATACAGACAAACTTAAATACAGGGGTATTAGAGGGTGTTCTGTGGAACAAATTGAGGACGGTAACTCGTGTGTGGGAAATATCATCCAACGTCTCTTTTGTTTTTTGAGTAATCAGTCCTCTGACGGCTTTGATGCGACCTGCCGCGAAATTTGTCTCCACTGCCTGCCAGCTTAGAGTAGCACTTGCAACCTACGTCCTCAGTTATTTGCTGGATGTATTCCAACCGCTGTCTTCCTCTACAATTCTCATCCTCTATAGCTCCCTCTAGTACCATGGAAGTCCAACACCTCAATTTTCCTCTTCACTCTTCTTTATATTATACCTGTCAACAACTGGGATGCATGAACTGTTAAGATAATTGTGCAATAATTCCCGACTTGTCAGCTCTTACAGTCTTCGGAATTATGTGGATGATATTTTTCCGAAAGTCGGATGGTATGTCACCAGACTCATGCACTGTACACACCAACTTGAATAGTCATTTTGTTGCCACTTTCCCCCATGATTTTAGAAATTCTGATGGAATGTTGTCTCTACCTTATTTGATCTCAAGTCCTCCAATGTTCTCTGAAACTCTGATTCTAATACTGGATCCCATATCTCTTCTAAATCGACTCCTGCTTCTTCTTCTATCACATCAGAGAAATCTTCCCCTTATAGAGGCTTTCAAAGTACTCTGTCCACCTATTTGCTCTCTACATTTAGCAGTGGAATTCCCGTTGCACTCTTACTGTTACCACCCCCCTGAGGAATAAAGTATTTATTGCACAAAAGCGTGTAATCAGAATAATAGCTGGAGTCCACCCAAGATCATCCTGCAAATATTTATTTAAGGATCTAGGGATATTCACAGTAGCTTCTCAGTATATATACTCTCTTATGAAATTTGTTATTAACAACCAAACCCAATTCAAAAGTAATAGCAGTGTGCGTAACTACAATACTAGGAGAAAGGATGATCTTCACCATTCAAGATTAAATGTAACTTTGGCACAGAAAGGGGTGAATTATACTGGCACTAAAGTCTTTGGTCACTTACCAAATAGTATCAAAAGTCTGACAGATAACCAACAAGTATTTAAGAAGAAATTAAAAGAATTTCTGAATGACAACTCCTTCTACTCCATAGAGGAATTTTTGGATATAAATTAACAAAAAAGAAAAAAAAAGAAAAAATATTTAACAAAATAAAAAGAAAAAATAAATAAAAAACACAAAAAATAAAAAAGTTGTTATATTAACTTAAGTATGTTGTTAAATTAACTTAATTATGTCATGTATTGGAAAATTTGACTCGTTCCACATTATTACGAAATACCGTATTCATGATCCATGGAACTAGTATTAATCTAATCTAATTTAATCTAATCTTTCAGTTTCACCGAAGATTGTTTTGACTTTCCAGTATGTTGAGTCAGTCCTTCTGACAATTATTCCTTTTTGATTTCTTCACATTTTCCATGCAGCCATTTCCTTTTAGCTTCCCTGCACTTAGCTTCCCATTTCATTCCTCAGCGACTTCTATTTCTGTATTCTTGAATTACCCTGACCGTTTTACTACTCCTTCTCTCGTCGATCAACTGAAATATTTCTTCTGTTACCCAAGCTTTCTTCGCAGTTACCTTCTTTGTATTTATGTTTTTCTTTCCAGCTTCTGTGATTGTCCTTTTTAGAGATGTCAATTTTTCTGTTCAACTGTACGGCCTACAGAGCTATTCCTCTACAGCCTTAAAGAACTTCAAGCACGTCTGGTCATTCCTTAGATCTTCCGAATTGTCATTTTTTACATGTTGATTCTTCCTGACTAATCTCTTAAACTCCAACCTGCTCCTCATCACTACCAAATTGTGATCTGAGTCTATATCTGCTCCTGGGTAAGTCTTACAATCCGGTATACGATTTAAGAATCTCTGCCTGACCACGATGTAATCTGATTGAAATCTTCCCGTGTCACCTGTCCTTTTCCAAGTATGTCTCCTCCTCTTGTGATTCTTGAACAGAGTATTCGCTATTACTACTTGAAATTTATCGCAGAACTCGATTAGTGTTTCTCCTCTCTCATTCCTTGTCCCAAGCCCGTATTCTCCTGTAACCCTTTCTTGGACTCCTTCTCCTACAACTACATTTCAGTCCCCCTTGACTATTAGATTTCCATCTCCCTTTGAGCATCCTCATATACTTTCTCCATCTCTTCATCTTCAGCTTGCGACGTCGGCATGTATACCTGAACTATCGTTGTCGGTATTGGTTTTCTGACGATTGTGATAAGAACAACCCCATCACTGAACTGTTCACTGTAACACACTCTCTGCCCTACCATCCTATTCATAACGAATCCTACCCCCAATATCCCGTTTTCTGCTGATGTTGATATTACCCTATACTGATCTCATCAGAAATCCTTTTATTCTTTTCATTTCACTTCACTGACTCCTACTGTGCCTAGTTGAGACTTAGTATTTCTCTTTTCAGGTTTTATAGCTTCCCTACCGCATTCAAGCTTCTGACAATCCACGCCCTGACTCGTAGAACGCTATCCTTTCGTTGGTTATTGAATCTTTTTCTCATGGTAACCTCCCCCCTTGACAGTCCCCTCCTGGAGATCCGAATGGGGGACTAATCCGGAATCTTTTTCAGTTACAGGCCACATGTCCTGTGGATACACGTCATGTACCTTTAGTGCAATGGTATCATTGCCTTCTGCATCGTCATGCCGTTGATCATTGGTGATTCTTCCCGCTTTAGGGGCAGATTCCCACCGCAAGGAGACCGCTACGGTCGCAGGTTCGAATCCTGCCTCGGGCATGGATGTGTGTGTTGTCCTTAGGTTAGTTAGGTTTAAGTAGTTCTAAGTTCTAGGGGACTTATGGCCTCAGCAGTTGAGTCCCATAGTGCTCAGAGCCATTTGAACCATTTTTTCCCACCGCAAGGACAGGAGAGTGCCCTGAACGTCTGTCCACACCTCCGCTCTCTTTGCAAGGCCATTGGCCGAACTAGGGTGACTTCTTATACCAGAAGTCTTCGGCCACCAGTGCTGATTACTAACCAAAATTTAAGCGGTGGCGGGTTTCGAACTCGTGAGCGATAACGTCTTGATTACTAATGACACTACAGAGCATCAAAGTTTTAGGCGCCGGCGCCTGGTAACAGGTCATCCCTTTGGCAGCAACTTGATTATGTATGATGAGGGACCAACAGTGTTATTTGCTATTCAGTGATTGCGGCTAATGCGCACGATCGCCAGTGAAGGAGGTAGAACTAGCTGGGTCGTAGGCTGGCCTCGTCTTCTATGAATGCGTTCGTAAGAGACGAGACGAGTCTACACAGCAGCTAGCTACATCTTCTCCACTGTTAGGTATGGATATCAGTCGCGATTCTGATAAGAACAAACCTATCACTGAACTGTTCACAGTAACACACGAACAATGTTACGAGACGTTCCGCAGCAGTTCGTTTGCGTATACAGTCATGTTGGTTTCCGAAGGGATGGCCTTGGGGCTTGCGCTAGCTCCTGTAATTTCGACGCTCTGTTTTGTTGTTAGAAGACGATTCACGTCAAGGATTCCTATATTCGTTTTGTTCCTCGCGACATCCTTTACAACACTTCGAAGTTTTGCTGGTATCGTCGATCAAGTAACGATTCAAGTGAATGAAGCATAGTTACACAAATTCATGCATCTTTTTAAATAATCTATGTGAATCATAGAATTTTGAAATCTGGCTTAATAAAACGGAAATAATAGATTTTAGAGGGAATGCTGCAGTCTGATCAAAGATTCTGCTAGAAAACGATATTTTACAGCAAAATAGAACTTTCAAATACCTTGGCTGTGACATAAGTTTATGAAATGAGAATAACATTAAGCAAAATGTTTTCAGGTTTCAAACTGTGTGTGAGACCGTTCAAAGAAGTTTAAAAATAAAGTTAAGAAAGGAACAACAGTGAAATTTTATAAACTGATGGCTCTATCCCTTCACAGAAGGCAGGTGTAAGCACTAGCAGTGGAAGGTATGTAAAGCTTGTTGGAGGGATGTGGAAAACTGTGCAGTCGTTATCTCGCTGCAGAAACGGAGTGATTTAATTGATGTCAAAAAGTGCATGATCATTGCTATTCCTGTCAAAGGCGGGAGCATTGCCTAAACGGCAAAGTCTGTAAACTGATCCCATGCCGCAATGTGTAACGCCGGAAATGAATATCCTTCTGTTTCCATCTATTGTACTAAAGTTTTTTCCTTATTTTGTGAACTGAAGATATAACATTTCTGTGTCTTTGTATATTGTAATTGTTTTACTATTTGCATATATATGCATTTATGTCGATGTATAATTGGTTTGCTTTGTGAATATTATTTCTATTTATACGCTGGGTCAGGCCTAGGGAAAACTATGCTATCGAATGAATACATCGATAGGTCGTGTGGAGAACCAAAGTGTTTAGGATCTTTGGTAGTGTTAACTCGGTCGCGTGGAGCGAAAGCAGAGGGCTGTCTGGCTGGGGTGGTGCAGTGGAGCAGGTGTGTTGTGTGACGCTCCCGCGAGTTGCCGCGCTTTCGGGGTTGGGCAGCATGTAATTGCGCTCGACTTGCTATGATAGTTTCTGACACGGTGTCGCGGACGGGAAGCATTAGCTGGCGCACATCAAGAGCCCGTTTCGCCTGGTGACCGTGTCGAGAAGAAGGCGTGCCTGCATCCAGCTTCTGCAACAGCGACGGCCGACAATGAGTGACTGTCGCCACCTCCTCGATCGGCGACTTCAAACCTTCACTCAACCAACAAGGAAGACTAAAAGCACGTAAAGTTTTAGAACTGTATTGCAGACCTCAGCTTTTCAAACTGTTCCATTTTCATAACTAAATTACAGCAACGTAGCATGAATCTTTGTTGCTCATTGTCCCAATTGCATTACCAAGCAGGGTTCCCTTCCTTTTCCGGAATGAACCCGAGTGTCGTTGAAATTCAAACGCCAGCATCATTCGATTTCACTGCTTTAATTTCAAAGTTCAGTTAAGGTATTCATAGCTGGCTACAATATTTAGATTACACAAGCACAAATTAAGAGTGCGAGTTTTGTTAGCTTATTTTAGCTTACCTGTGACTGCAGCTCAGCTTGGTACGTACTAAATTTTACTATTGTTAATTGTTCAGAATCATTTAATTCAAGTTCAAAGTTAAATCTCTTATTTCTAAATAGCGTAAATTGAAGTAGCTTTTGAAATGATTGTTGAGGTAGCCCAACACCAACCTTATTTTATTGAATTTCTTAGTGCTTCAGAAACAAAGCTCACTATTAATTTCAGTCATAAAATTAACTGTCAACGTTCCGGTTTTATTAATTCTTTGCTAAATTAAGTCAGAGTGTAGCGAAATTTATTACTTGTTACAAACATTCAGTTTTCACACTACACGTGTCAACCTTCAGTTGCCACCCTTCTAGTGCTAATTATATGTGTAATAACCTTCCTTTTTCAGTTACTATAGTAATTGTCCATAGGACTGGCGACTGTAAAGTCCCCCAAATCTCAAATATCTAATTACCGCTAGTTAATTATTAACGTAACGGCCGCACATTTACTTTCTTTATTAACTTTACCCCTTTTCAAAATTAATTTCCACCAGTTTCATTTGCATTTTTCCTTTCATTTAGATGTAACCCTTTCCTCCCTCTTTACCGACAGATTAACTTCGGTGACGTTTGCTTTTCCCAAAAATCCATTAGGTACACGCGGTTTAATTTTTCACTGTCATCAAGGTCGATAAGTGAGGGGGAGCTTACAAATGGTTAAAGTAAACCGTGCAAGAAAAAAGTGGCACTATCCAAAATCAGTGCCACGGTAACTGTGGTGCACCTTGGGTCACAGATGATGAACAACGGCTGCAGAGATATGTATGGGCAAATAGACGTGCAACTTTTGAGCAGTTGACTGCCAAGATGAACAAAGGGGCTACCTGCAGTGTCTCTTCAACTACCGATAAGCGAACGTTGCAGTGCACGGGCATCTGGAGCTGGCTCATCGTTGATGCACCCATGCTCACTGCAGTTCAGCGGCGATGAAGGCTAGAATGTGCACGCCATTAACGCAGCTGGACGTCCACTGAGTGGCGACAGGTTGCCTTTACAGATGAATCACGTTTTATGCTCCATCCTACTGGTGGCCGTTGGTGTGTATGTCCCTCAACAATCGTCGGAAGATTCCAAGCCGGAGGAGGGAACTTTATGGTCTGCGGAACTTTTTCTTGGCAGTTCCTTGATGATCTCGTCATTGTGAAGGCACATTGGATCAACACAATATGTATATATCCTTCAGGACCGTGTCAATCCTTACACGCAGTTTGTTTTTTTCCTTGGTACGGTGGTATCTGCCTGCAGGACAAAGGAAGGTGTCACTCAGTTCGCAGTGTTCGTGTGTGGTTTAAAGAGCACCAGGACGAGTTTACAGTACTCCAACAGCCACCAGACTCTCTGGATTTAAAACGCTGTCTGCAATGTGTGGGAACACCTCGACCAGGCTGCTCGCGCCGTGGGTCCTCCTCTGAGAAACCCAGCAAAGCTGGCTGCGGTACTGGAGTCTGCACGGCTGCACGTGCCTGCTGGTACCTTCCAGAACATCGAGTCTCTTCCTTCACGTCCACACTGCAAAAGGTGTTATTCATGATTCTGACAGGTGGTCACATTAATGTGACTGGACCGTGTAGAATTGTTTCATAATATAATATTAAACATAGACAGAATTGCACCGATCACTGAAAAGAATGTAAAATACTAGACCTTCCAAGGCAGCATGGGATTACATGCCAAAGAGAAGGAGAGACCGAAAACAATGAAGGACACGCTGGAAACAATTGTGAATCCACGAAGTCGAGAAGAAGAAGAAGTTCTCATTTGTTCCCATGTGTCAGCCACACGTTTGTTTACGGAAGATATCATTGGATAGTCAACATCTTCCTTCTAATGGAGAAAATGTATTTCGTTGAGGGAAAATATAAATAAAAAAGAAAGGCACTGACAGATCTTTGCTACGGTGTACTAGGCTATATTTTCTATTACCCTCGTATAACTTTTCTCTTTCTGGGTGCACGCTGCGTCGGAACGTCACATAAATTGACATTTCGAAAAAAATTAAAAGTGTTATTTGTGTGTTAAAAATAGTGACGTCTGAACTATAAATTATTGAAAGACTTCGTCCGTGACCTCGATGAATATCAAATATTAAAAAGTGTAGTTTATTATCTGTAAAGCTCGCAAACAGCGATGCGTTTAACAAATAGACTTTTGTTTATAGTATCGATGTAATGTAGATGAAGAAGAGCAGAGATAATTTTTTTGGGTTAGACCTTTTTTTTTCCTAGCTTGTTTCGTCTAGCGGAAGGCCGCCATTGTATCACAGTCTGATATTTAATATAAATGGGTCTGTAAGTTATCAGAATATATGTCCAATTGTTATTAGAAAGTGTTGGTTATTGAAGCAGTGAGCACCTCCCATAATAGCCACAATTCATTGTAACTAATAACTCTATTTCAGAACTTCGTGTTGCGGGGACCTCTCTTTCCCTAGCAGCATTTGGTCGGCCATTACGCTGACGATATTTTTTAGTTAGAAAATCAGTCTGTAATATTAAATGTAAATACGGGATACTTCTCTATTTTGATCTTTTAATAGTTTCAAAGGTAATAAAGTAAAGACAGATTTCATTCATTAATGTTTTCGTACTGAATGAGTTCAGTGTGTTCAAGATTGGCCGATTAACGGCAGATGAGATTCTCCTCAGCTTTTGGCTTGCAGATAACGAATAGTAAAAACAGAAAAATATTCCGTTTATAAGCATAAAAAATATCACATTTTCTTTGTGAAAGTTGGTACATAAATAACCAGTAGCCCCTGACACCCAATTAATCATTACAGTTTGCGTAAAAGCATACATATTTTCTCACCATAATAGCAGCGCTCACGCGAACTATGTATTAGAAGGCGGTGAGTCGCGCGCTGTGTATAAAATATTATTTTGTGCCTACTTCGGAGTAGCCGATGTCCTTACGTATGTTATCGTGGTATTGGATTATTCCAGAGTCTCATGCTAGTCCACAATATTTAACAGAGTAAATAATATTGTAGTACAGAGTAAATAATATTGCAGTATTCAGTATTTATTTTCTTTGATTAATCACTGTATATACAGAATTTAACGAAACTCCCAATTTCGAGTACCGCGATAACGCACATTTCCTGGTGAGCCCTACGTTGAGAATCGACAGGAATCCAAGCTACGCAAAGCATCAATTTAAAACTACAAGACGAAACACCGGTGGAGAAAGACAGATGAATCCCAAGGCGTCAAAAGCGCAATCAGGGCATCATGCATCCGGAGCAAAGCGTGCTACTAGATCAAAATGTGGAGGGGACTGAGCAGATAATATTTCGAATAGGATCCCACGTCCAGAAACGTACCGTTGCCGTGTTGCAGCCGACTGAAAACGCGATTGCTAGGTAGGTACGCAACAGGGTAGTCATGTTGGGCGGTGCTTACGTGGGATCGGCTGATGTCATTTGACGTCTATCCTACATATCTGTCCTGTTTTGAGCATCAAGGTCTGATAGTGTTAGAACAACATGTCTGAGTACACGTTTGCATGGTCCTTCTGAAAGGCGAAGCCCACGGTAATCTAAAAACTGCTCGTCATCTTTATCGAAATCGTTACCCACAACGTCCACCTCCAGCACATACCCTTTTCGTAGTAGTTACGCACTAGCTTCGAGAAAGTGGGCATGACTGTGGTGCTCTAAGGATACGTCACACATACGAATTGGAAGAGACCGTACTGTAAACAACAGTGTTTGTGAAAACTGGTTAGATTCTCTTCTTGTTTCTTTGGTTAATAGGGCCTCTTGAGTGGAATTGGTAAACAAGTGACGTACTGGGTCACGCCTAGTAAAGTACTTCTAAAAGTGTTTTTATTAACAAGATATTTTCAAATGGTTATAGCACGTAAAAGGTGCGCTTCCGGACACGGTTTCCAGTTTAAAATATGATCAACTCAGTTCCATCTACAAGTCCGTAAGAGGGATTTTGGAAGAGCCAGCCAAGCTCTCTCAGGCATCAAAGAAAAACTGCAAGAGAAAAGCAGGGAGGGGGGGGGGAATAATGATGAATCCCAAGATGCCAAAAGCGCGATCTGGGGCACGGTGCAATGATCTTACGCCCCGAGCAACATGTGGTGGTAGGTCACAATTTGGAGGGCCTAGTGAAGACCTCTGTTCGCTTTGCAGGTCCCTCCGTGATATGTCAGTAGGTGGGACGCTCGGCGAGTATCCGACGGCGGTTGCCGAAGAGCCAGACGGACTGCCGCGCGCTGCGGGCCGGCGGCAGGCGCCGCGTCACCCATGCACAGCGACTCATTTGTCAGCGCCGGCGCCATCAAAGGCGGCGACAACGAGGAGCGCCGCGCCGCTCGCCGCCGGCTGGTCCGGTAGACAAAGCAGCGCGCTTCCAATATTAATTTTCGTCGCGGAGCGCGAGCGGGAATTGCGCCGCCGAATATCAAAGAATTCTGCCGATATTTAACTGAAATGGAAGACATGAACAAGGACACCGTTTTCCCCATGAAATAACATTCAGTTCTTCTTCTTTAATTTGGTGGTAATTTGTGGTAAGTACCTTTGGGACCAAACTGATAAGGTCATCGGTGTATAGGCTTACACACTACTTAATCTAACTTAAACTAACAGGCTAAGGACAACACACACACACACACACACACACACACACACACCCAAGCCCGAGGGAGGACTCGAACGTCCGACGGGGGTAGCCGCGCGAACAGTGGCAACGCCCCTTAGACCTCAGTTCTCCTTCCTCTGTCGACAGGAATAGAGAAGAGAGCAGTATTTTTTGTTACTGTTGAAGCGGGAAATGTGATTTGGTCGTACACGTCAGCTGTGTTTATACCTTGGTGTGCGAAACTTAATGGTAAAGATAAGTTTATAAAATTTTCTCGAATATTCTGCTATGCAGATGAAATTGTGGGCGATTACCAAGCTGGCTTTCGGAGGAACAAAAGAAAAATGGTTCAAATGGCTCTGAGCACTATGGGACTTAACTTCTGAGGTCATCAGTCCCCTAGGACTTAGAAGTACTTAAACCAAACTAACCTAGGGACATCACACACATCCATGCCCGAGGGAGGATTCGAACCTGCGACCGCAGCGGTCGCGCTGTTCCAGACTGTAGCGCCTAGAACCGCTCGGCCACTCCAGCCGGCTCGGAGGAACAGATCAACTATAGACCAAATATTCACCCTGCGTCACATTTTGAAAAAGATATGGGAATAGAATAAACCATTTCATAATCTTTTCATGGATTTTAGAAAAGCATATGATTCCGTATTGCAATGAAAATTGTACAGAATTCTTTTGGAACTTGGAATACCAAAGAAGTATGTTAGACTTATAGAAGCGAGTTGGAAAAACACAAAAGGTACAGTACGCGTTTGGGAAATTGGAGTCAGAAGAATTTGTAATAAAGAACGGACTTAAGCAGGAAGACGTCCTGTCTTCGCTACTTTTTAATTTAGTCCTAGAATATATTGTACGAACGGCAGCAGATAATTCAGAGGGTGTGGAGTTAAATGGAAATATTAAGATATTAGAGTATGCAGATGATCTAAACATCATTAGCGATAAGAGAGTATCTGTAACAGCAAATGCGAATGCGTTAATCAAGGCTATTGAAGATGTAGGTCTAAGGATAAGTGAAGACAAAACTAAATACCTGGTTACTACTAGAATGCCAACAGCAGTAGATCAGGAAATGTTAAGAGTTGGAGACATGAAGTTTGAAAAAGTGAACACATTTAAGTATCTAGGCGTGGACATCACTTCGAGAAATGAGATTGAATCAGAACTCAAGAAGAGATTACGGGCGGGAAATGCGTGCTACTTCTCACTAAATAGATTACTTTCATCACGGATATTGTCTAGGAATTTAAAGATTAGAATATACAAAACTATTATTCTACCAGTTATGCTGTATGGGTGTGAGACTTGGTCTCTCACTGTGCAAAATGAAAAGCCGTTTCGAGTATTTGAAAACAAAATTTTGAGGAAAATTTTCGGAGCAAAAAGGGATGAGATTAGCGAAGAGTGGCGAAAACTACATAACGAAGAGGTTCACGAACTCTATTCAAGCCATGACGTAATCAGTATTATTAAATCATGTAGGCTGCGATGGGCGGGTCACGTAGCTCGAATGAATGCGGGCAGGGCAGCGCGCAGAGTACTGGTAGGGCACCTAGAGGGAAAACGTCCTGTGGAGAGACTGAGGCGTAGATCGGAGGACAATGTGAAACGTCTTCGGTCCCGGGTTCGAACCCCGCCACTGCCTAAATTTTGATAAATAATCAGCATTGGCGGCCGAAGACTTCCGGCATAAGAAGTCAGCCTCATTATGCCAACGGCCTTGTCAAAGAGGGCGGAGGAGCGGATAGAAGTTCAGGGCACTCTCTTGTCCTAGGGGTGGGAAATTGACCCTAAAGGTGGAAGAATCAGCAATGATCAACGACACGAGGATGCAGAAGGCAATGGAAACGACTGCATTAAAGACACGTAACGTGTATCCACAGGACATGTTGCCTGTAATTGAAGAAGTGTCATGATGATCTCTCCATTGGCAAAAGATTCCGGAACAGTCCCCCATTCGGAACTCCGGGAGGGGACTGCCAAGGGGAAGGTTACCATGAGAAAAAGATTGAATAATCAACGAAAGGATTACGTTCTACGAGTCGGGGCGTGGAATGTCAGAAGCTTGAACGTGGTAGGGAAACTGGAAAATCTGAAAAGGGAAATGCAAAGGCTCAATCTAGATATAGTAGGGGTCAGTGAAGTGAAGTGGAAGGAAGAAAAGGATTTCTGGTCAGATGAGTATCGGGTAATATCAACAGCAGCAGAAAATGGTATAACAGGTGTTGGATTCGTCATGAATAGGAAGGTAGGGCAGAGGGGGTGTTACTGTGAAGAGTTCAGTGACCGGGTTGTTCTAATCAGAATCGACAGCAGACCAACACCGACAACGATAGTTCAGGTATACATGCCGACGTCGCAACCTGAAAATGAAGTGTATGAGGATATTGAAAGGGTAATGCAGTATGTAAAGGGGGACGAAAATCTAATAGTCATGGGCTACTGAAATGCAGTTGTAGGGGAAGGAGTAGAAGAAAAAGTTACAGGAGAATATGGGCTTGGGACGAGGAATGAAAGAGGAGAAAGACTAATTGAGTACTGTAACAAGTTTCAGCTAGTAATAGCGAATGCCCTGTTCAAGAATCACAAGAGGAAGAGGTTTACCTGGAAAAGGCCGGGAGAGACGGGAAGATTTCAATTAGATTACATCATGGTCAGACAGAGATTCCGAAATCAGATACTGGATTGTAAGGCGTACCCAGGAGCAGATATAGACTCTTCACAATATAGTAGTGATGAAGAGTAGGCTGAAGTTCAAGACATTAGTCAGGCAGAATCAATACGCAAAGAAGTGGGATACGGAAGTACTAAGGAACGACGAGATACGTTTGAAGTTCTCTAAAGCTATAGATACAGCAATAAGGAATAGCGCAGTAGGCAGTACAGTTGAAGAGGAATGGACATCTCTGAAAAGGGCCATCACAGAAGTTGGGAAGGAAAACATAGGTACAAAGAAGGTAGCTTGATTGATGAAAGGAGGAAGTAAAAACACGTTCCGGGAAAATCAGGAATACAGAAATACAAGTCGCTGAGGAATGAAATAAATAGGAAGTGCAGGGAAGCTAAGACGAAATGGCTGCAGGAAAAATGTGAAGACATCGAAAAAGATATGATTGTCGGAAGGACAGACTCAGCATACAGGAAAGTCAAAACAACTTTTTGTGACATTAAAAGCAACGGTGGTAACATTAAGAGTGCAACGGGAATTCCACTGTTAAATGCAGAGGAGAGAGCAGATAGGTGGAAAGAATACATTGAAAGCCTCTATGACGGTGAAGATTTGTCTGATGTGATAGAAGAAGAAACAGGAGTCGATTTGGAAGAGTTAGGGGATCCAGTATTAGAATCGGAATTTAAAAGAGCTTTGGAGGACTTACGGTCAAATAAGGCAGAAGGGATAGATAACATTCCATCAGAATTTCTAAAATCATTGGGGGAAGTGGCAACAAAACGACTATTCACGTTGGTGTGAAGAATATATGAGTCTGGCGACATACCGTCTGACTCTCGGAAAAGCATCATCCACACAATTCCGAAGACGGCAAGAGCTGACAAGTGCGAGAGTTATCGCACAATCAGCTTAACAGCTCATGCATCGAAGCTGCTTACAAGAATAATATACAGAACAATGGAAAAGAAAATTGAGAATGCGCTAGGTGACGATCAGTTTGGGTTTAGGAAAAGTAAAGGGACGAGAGAGGCAATTCTGACGTTACGGCTAATAATGGAAGCAAGGCTAAAGATAAATCAAGATACTTTCATAGGATTTGTCGACCTGGAAAAAGCGTTCGACAATATAAAATGGTGCAAGCTGTTCGAGATTCTGAAAAAAGTAGGGGTAAGCTATAGGGAGAGACGGGTCATATACAATATGTACAACAACCAAGAGGGAATAATAAGAGTGGACGATCAAGAACAAAGTGCTCGTATTAAGAAGGGTGTAACACAAGGCCATAGCCTTTCGCCCCTACTCTTCAATCTGTACATCGAGGAAGCAATGATGGAAATAAAAGAAAGGTTCAGGAGTGGAATTAAAATACAAGGTGAAAGGATATCAATGATACGATTCGCTGATGACATTGCTATCCTGAGTGAAAGTGAAGAAGAATTAAATGATCTGCTGAACGGAATGAACAGTCTAATGGGTACACATTATGGTTTGAGAGTAAATCGGAGAAAGACGAAGGTAATGAGAAGTAGTAGAAATGAGAACAGCGAGAAACTTAACATCAGGCTTGGTGGTCACGAAGTCAATGAAGTTAAGGAATTCTGCTACCTAGGCAGTAAAATAACCAATGACGGACGGAGCAAGGAGGACATCAAAAGCAGACTCGCTATGGGAAAAAAGGCATTTCTGGCCAAGAGAAGTCTACTAATATCAAATACCGGCCTTAATTTGAGGATGAAATTTCTGAGGATGTACGTCTGGAGTACAGCATTGTATGGTAGTGAAACATGGACTATGGGAAAACCGGAACAGAAGAGAATCGAAGCATTTGATATGTGGTGCTACAGATGAATGCTGAAAATTAGGTGGACTGATAAGGTAAGGAATGAGGAGGTTCTACGCAGAATCGGAGAGGAAAGGAATATGTGTTAAACACTGATAAGGAGAAGGGACAGGATGATAGGACATCTGCTAAGACATGAGGGAATGACTTCCATGGTACTAGAGGGAGCTGTAGAGGGCAAAAACTGTAGAGGAGGACAGAGATTGGAATACGTCAAGCAAATAATTGAGGACGTAGGTTGCAAGTGCTACTCTGAGATGAAGAGGTTGGCACAGGAAAGGAATTCGTGGCGGGCCGCATCAAACCAGTCAGTAGACTGATGACCAAAAAGAAATAAAGGTATTGAAGGTGAATGGAAGGAAATAGTCCAAGACAGGGACAGATGGCGAAAATACATTGCTGCGGTAATGGACTCTCGAGTCCGGTATGACCAGTGAGTGAGTGTCTGAGTGAACTTTATAACATGTTTGTTTTTGTGGAAGATATGTGGCGTACGTGTATTGAAATTTTGCCCCGAAAAATCCTGCGGGACATAACCACCCTCCAGTTATACTACTGTGAATGTTACGCAACGGAAACCTTACACGCAGATGTCTCGGTGTGACGCTTAGTAGTGAAGCTGAATTCGGCATGATGTATATAATAATTCCTATGAAGTGTCCCTAATAAGAATGAAGCGAATAAATAAATAAGGTAAAGAAATCTTCTGAAATAACAGATCACATTTTAAGTAACTATAACTTTACACCAACGTGTAACACACACGGGGGTACTAATGGGTGGGGGGTACCTTAAAATGGTTGTCGTTCCTGCTTTTTTTGACCGTGCGACCTGTCCACACCTCGTACCTGGTAATTTCGCGGCGGTCGTACTGTTCTGCTCCACACTGCTGCTGGCTTGCCTGAAATTATTTATCGAAATGTGCAAGCGAATAAAGGGAGCCACTCAACGTTAAAACACAACACTGTTCGACGTCTGGTATGAACAACTATATTCTGAGACGATTAAAGGAAAATTGCAGGTTATACTGTTTACATTCCAATTCAGAAGTGTTATCCCAATTAATGGATGATTAACAGTAAAAAAAATCATTTAGACGCGCATACGCGTAACCGACACGTCGCGGGTGTCTGTTGATGATGCGGAAGCCGAATGATCGAACGGAAGTTCTTACGCTCGTCACACATACACAGATATTTGGTACCAGTCCTCCTTGACACTCGTATTGATATGGAACTGTTCGTAAAGTTAATTTTTCAGTTCTCACTTGTACGAGCGTGCGCGTAACCGTCGCGGCTCGGTTGATTGTTCATGATGCGGAACGGGATGATCGAACGCAAGTTCTCACGCTCGCTACAAGACACTGACACTTGACTGCACTCTTTTATGGTAACTAATTTTTACTGATTCACATCGGTTCATTCTGGGAGACCGCACACGGCGCGGATGTTCGATGCTGTGCGACACGCAACGAGAGGAAACATAAATACACTCCTGGAAATGGAAAAAAGAACACATTGACACCGGTGTGTCAGACCCACCATACTTGCTCCGGACACTGCGAGAGGGCTGTACAAGCAATGATCACACGCACGGCACAGCGGACACACCAGGAACCGCGGTGTTGGCCGTCGAATGGCGCTAGCTGCGCAGCATTTGTGCACCGCCGCCGTCAGTGTCAGCCAGTTTGCCGTGGCATACGGAGCTCCATCGCAGTCTTTAACACTGGTAGCATGCCGCGACAGCGTGGACGTCAACCGTATGTGCAGTTGACGGACTTTGAGCGAGGGCGTATAGTGGGCATGCGGGAGGCCGGGTGGACGTACCGCCGAATTGCTCAACACGTGGGGCGTGAGGTCTCCACAGTACATCGATGTGGTCGCCAGTGGTCGGCGGAAGGTGCACGTGCCCGTCGACCTGGGACCGGACCGCAGCGACGCACGGATGCACGCCAAGACCGTAGGATCCTACGCAGTGCCGTAGGGGACCGCACCGCCACTTCCCAGCAAATTAGGGACACTGTTGCTCCTGGGGTATCGGCGAGGACCATTCGCAACCGTCTCCATGAAGCTGGGCTACGGTCCCGCACACCGTTAGGCCGTCTTCCGCTCACGCCCCAACATCGTGCAGCCCGCCTCCAGTGGTGTCGCGACAGGCGTGAATGGAGGGACGAATGGAGACGTGTCGTCTTCAGCGATGAGAGTCGCTTCTGCCTTGGTGCCAATGATGGTCGTATGTGTGTTTGGCGCCGTGCAGGTGAGCGCCACAATCAGGACTGCATACGACCGAGGCACACAGGGCCAACACCCGGCATCATGGTGTGGGGAGCGATCTCCTACACTGGCCGTACACCACTGGTGATCGTCGAGGGGACACTGAATAGTGCACGGTACATCCAAACCGTCATCGAACCCATCGTTCTACCATTCCTAGACCGGCAAGGGAACTTGCTGTTCCAACAGGAGAATGCACGTCCGCATGTATCCCGTGCCACCCAACGTGCTCTAGAAGGTGTAAGTCAACTACCCTGGCCAGCAAGTTCTCCGGATCTGTCCCCCATTGAGCATGTTTGGGACTGGATGAAGCGTCGTCTCACGCGGTCTGCACGTCCAGCACGAACGCTGGTCCAACTGAGGCGCCAGGTGGAAATGGCATGGCAAGCCGTTCCACAGGACTACATCCAGCATCTCTACGATCGTCTCCATGGGAGAATAGCAGCCTGCATTGCTGCGAAAGGTGGATATACACTGTACTAGTGCCGACATTGTGCATGCTCCGTTGCCTGTGTCTATGTGCCTGTGGTTCTGTCAGTGTGATCATGTGATGTATCTGACTCCAGGAATGTGTCAATAAAGTTTCCCCTTCCTGGGACAATGAATTCACGGTGTTCTTATTTCAATTTCCAGGAGTGTACGTTACCGACGGCACTGCTCATTTTTCATTACTTCTTGACGCACTTTCCTCTGAATCACTTCCATATTTCATTACTTTACTGTAACAGCACTTGTAGCAACACTTCAACCTGAATACTAGAAAAAGCGTTTCACATGCAGAGCTACACACTACACAACATAACAGTACCGTGTCCCGCGCTCGACTCACTACAGACGCGGCTGCCCGCAAAGATACTCCATATCTACGCCAGCGATATGACAATACGCTTACAAGCGGAAGATAACATTGGACATGAACTGAAATAAACAATATCGACTACCTTCAAGTTCTTGTATAATGTGGTGGATTGTGTGGGCCTATGTAAGGTTGACAAAGTGTGGGGATCAGGTGGAAAATTTACTCCTACTCCTACATTAACTAAGCACAATGCGATCCCACTGAAACTAATTCGTTGGGAGTGATTATGAACTCCAAAGCTGCAAGCTATCACGAAAAGCAAATTGGAGAGTGACTTGCTGCTGCTTAGAAGCACTTGTCGTGGACGGTAAAGATTCACCTTAAAAATTTCTTTTCTTTTCGCTTTAAAAAAATGTTCCGCAGTTGTAAAATTCTTTGCTGACCGATTGAATTTTACAACTGTGGCGGGTTTGTTTAAGAACAAGATGCTGCAGAATAGTTGTGGATGTCCCTAAGAAATTCTACTGTGCTGTAGCTCCGGGATGTTCACCGTGCGCTAGATAGAGTCATTAATGCAGCGACCAGCGGAACTGTGTGTCGAGCGATGGACCTCCGTCTCGTTCTTTGCATTCAGGTCCCGAATCCTCGGTCTGACGCCTGCCACCGCCCTTGGGCGACACGTACATCTAGCACATTCCACGGCCTAGGACCGAAACTTACTCGTTCCATGGCCTCCGCTTGAATATTCTCTCCATTCCTTCACTATGATTTTTCATCCATATGCAGTACTCCCAAAAAGCTAAAACGACCAATAATAATAGGTAGACGCATCAATACATCAATCGCAAAGTTCTCCTGTCTCTCCACACAGCCGGTCTCCAGAAGACGGGCAAATTCTCCTCGTCCAATCCACCGGCACGTCCTCTGTGGTCGAAATCGGTGTTGCAGTCAAGAAAGCGTTCCTCTGAACGCGCACGAAGCAGCTCGGCGAGGTTGTCTGCGAGACTGTAGAAAACATAAGAGCTGTGCCGGCGACACTGTGACAGGCATCCTCCCGTGACAGAACATCTCAGCTAACGTGGGGAAATATTTTTCGCCATCCTAGCAACAACGGATCTCGGCAGCAAGGTCCGCAGAAAACATGTGGTGGATGCCTGCAGATTCTGAATGATCCTCTCTCTCTTGTCAGGAACAGTTATCAAGGCTATAGGCTATCGTGACTCAGCTAAAGAAGATGTGAAAACGTAGTCTATAGAATCTGGGACAATGCGCTGTGGCCCGCCAAGAGAAGCCAGGGCTCCCAGGTCCACCTGACACTCCTGAGTCTGCGTCCCTTCTTGTTCCATGAAGCGACAGCAATGAAGCAGCCTTTTTTTGCCATCTACCTGCATCGAGCTTTCCTTCGCCCAGCCGCAGCCATAACTGTTCATCAAAAGATGAACGAAGTCCTGTCACCTCTAATGAAACGACTCTGAGCACTATGGGAGTTAAAATCTGAGGCCATCAGTCCCCTAGAACTTAGAACTACTTAAACCTAACTAACCTAAGAACATCACACGCATCCATGCCCGAGGCAGGATTCGAACCGGCGACCGTTGCAGCAGTGCGGTTCCGGACTGAAGCGCCTAGAACCGCTCGGCAACACCGGCCGGCCACCTCTAATCATTCTATGCAGTAGCTACTGATGAATTTAGTACGTAACCACCGTGAACCCTCCTTAATAAACATAATGTCAGTCACAGTGTCATCATAACTCTATACGAGTATTCTTATTGCGTATGTCTTCATTTAAAACCAGGCTGAAAGAAAAGCAAGCCCAAATGACTTGCCACCGTTCATCATTCGGATGAATTGGCATTTCCAAGCAACACAGCTGTATGTACTTGAACTCTGGGGGAGACAAGCGGTATGAAAATAGAAGTAACTAACATCAAAATGCCACGATCCATTTAGCGGAACATTTACTCAGACTACCGGCTTCGGGAAACTACGTTGCCATCTTTGGATCTTAAGCACTACATTTGAGAGAATCTCGTCCGCGTGTACAAAACTTATGTCACATAGGCTACAGCACCCGTCGCCGGCACGGTGGCTCAGATTGTTCGGTCGGAGCGTTGGCTGACCTCTCTCTCCCAGAATATATACACTGGTATCCAAAATTAAAACCGGCCGGAGTGGCCGTGTGGTTCTAGGCGCTACAGTCTGGAGCCGAGTGACAACTATGGTCGCACGTTCGAATGCTGCCTCGGGCATGGATGTGTGTGATGTCCTTAGGTTAGTTGGTTTAATTAGTTCTAAGTTCTAGGCGACTGATGACCTCAGAAGTAAAGTCGCATAGTGCTCAGAGCCATCTGAACCAAAATTAAAGCAACAAACGTAAATTTTGCGCCGTTGTCTTTATGTTGGCCCAGAACAGCATCGACAGGTGATAGTAAAGTAGAAACAACGTGAAGAATACAGAACGTAATCAACTGCAACATGCATAACGGTAGACAAAAAATGTTTTTCTTTTTTTTCCGACTTAATGGATTTGTACACACATTCTCACAACTGGTTAATGTAACCAGTACGGGATGTGATCACCTCTGGCACCAATACAGGTCTGACAGCGATGGGACAAGCTGTGAATGGTGTCTTCAATCTCATGTTGAGGCAATAATGCACATTCTTCCTGCAGAGCTGCTCACAAGTCTTGCAGAGTGGTTCGTGGAAGCCGACGTGATGCAGCCCGTCTCCCTAGTGCATCCCAGAGATGTTCTATTGGAGTCGAATCGGGAGAGCGAGCAGGCCACGACACATCTGCAATATATTCCGATTCCCAAAAAAAAAAAAAAAAAAAAAAAAAAAAAAAAAAAAAAAAAAAAAAAAAAAAACATCAACTACCCATGCTCTATGAGATCCAGCATTATCGTCTATCAATACGAAGTCTGGGCACACAGCACCGCGCATCCACCGTGTATGGTATCCCAAGATCTCCTCGCGGTACCTGACAGCAGTTAAATCTCGCTGATTCACCTGTGCAGTTACATGAAGAGATGTTCGAGTGGTTAACATAATCCTTCCTCACACCATTATGGATTCTCCTTGATATAAGTCTCTTTCCACAATGTTTGGGTTCCGAAATTGTGTTCCACATGCCCTCCAAATGCGAATTCGTCGATAATCACTCTCCAGACCAAATCGGGACTCATCTGTCAAAAGAACATTCGTCCACCCTTCGACCGTCCAGGTGGCATGTTGATGGCTCAACTCTGGACATTCTCTCCTGTGAAGACACGCCAGAGATAGATAGCTGGTCTCCAACAACAAAGGCCAAATTGCTGAAACCTTCTGTACACCTTTTGCTTCGATACAATACGTCCAGGGGATGCTGCGAGGTCAGATGCCAGTTGCAGTGCAGTAGTAAGGCGGTATCGTTTTGCGCTTACAGCCAAATAGCTATCCACTCTTTCTGAAGTCACACGTGGTCGGTGCAGTCCTGCTCTCCGGGATACAACTCGGTCTCTATAATGTGTCGCCTCATCCGAGAAACAACCGAACGGTTTACATTAAGCCATCGGACCACGTCAGTTTGAGACTCTCCTGCTTCCATTCTTCCTATGACCTTCCACAGTACCGAGCCTGTAGGCGTCTGCTCTGTGCCATACTGCACCGTCCGTGATTGTATACACAGGGGTTGTGTGTGTGGGATTACCCTGCAAACCCCGCTTGACAGGTGCCTTGACGTCATTGCTGGCATGGTTGCCTGTTGATCGGAATGCCATCTTCCGTGCAGAACACTATCCCAACATCATCTGTTGACAGCTTGTATGATTATATCGTGAATTAGACATAGAAGAGGGAAATAGCAGTTTGTTGCTTTAATTCTGAACACAAGTGTATAAATACGCTGAGGCAGATATTTAACGATCATCTTGAACAGGTGTTATGTGACGTCCGCCCAGACAACATGCCGGGAACAATAACAATCAGAATGAAAAAAAGGGGTGCAGTGTCTTTGGCTAGTATTACAAAGGTCCTCGAAAACGTCGTTGATAATGTTTCTTGATGGTCTATCCATTGGCAAGAGAATCGTGACTTGTCCCCAATTAGGATCTCTGCGTGGGGGGCTGAGGGGGGAGGGGTACTGCGAAGGCGAGTTGACCATGAGAGAAAAGGCTGAATAACCAACGAAATGGTAACGCTCTGAGAGACGGGACATGGAATGTCAAAAGTTTGGACCTGGTAGAGGGCTATAAAACCTGAAAACGGAGATGCTAAAGCTAATTTTATATACAAAGGGAGTCATTGAAGTGAAATGGGAAGACGACAAGAATTTCTGGTAATACGAGTGTAGGAAAATGTCAACAGCTGCAGAAAATGGTGTAACGGGACTGTTATTCGTTATGAAAAGGAAGTTACAGCAGTGAGTGAGTTACTATGAACGTTCAGTGATAGGCTTATTCTCATCAGAATGGACAACAGTTCAGATATAAATACCGACGTCGCTAGCAGAGGATGGAAAGATAGAGAAAATGTATGAAAATATTGACTGTGGAGTTCAGTACGTAAAGGTAGATGAAAATCTAATAGTCATGTGGGACTGGAATGCAGTTGTAGAGGAGGGATTAGGAGAAAGCGTTATGGGAGAATATAGGAGGAACGAGGGACGAGAAAAACTGATTGAGTTCTGCAATACGCTTATCAAGAATCACAAGAGGAGGAGATATACTTGTAAGAGGCCGCTCCCAGGAAGATTTCAGATATATTATGCCATCATAAGGCAGAGATTCTAAAATCAGATACTGGATTGTAAGCTGCACCCAGGAGCAGATAAATACTCAGATCAAGATTTAGTAATGATGAAGAGTAGGCTGAAGTTTAAGAGAAAAGTCAGGAAGAGTCAGTGCGCAAATCAGTGGGATACAGAAGTACTGAGGAATGAAGAGGTAGGCTTGAATTTCAATGAGACTATATATTCGGCCATAATGAATAACTTAGTAAGCATTTTAGTTGAAGAGGAATAGTACTCCATCTTCAGGCCACAAGTGGCCCATCGGGATCATCAGACCGCCGTGTCATTGTCACTAAGGATGCGGATAGGAGGGGCGTGCGGTCAGCACACCACTCTCCCGGTCGTTACGATAGTTTTCTTTGACCGGAGCCGCTACTATTCGGTCGAGTAGCTCCTCAAGTGGCATCACGAGGCGGTGTGCACCCCGAAAAATGGCAACAGTGCATGGCGATCCGGATGGTCACCCATCCAAGTGCTGGCCACGCCCTGAAGGGGAATGCACATCTATAAAAAGGCAATTACAGAAGTTGCAAAGAAAAACGTAGGTACAACGGAGGCACTTGCGAAGGAAACGTGGATAACAGATGAAATACTTCAGGTACTCGACGAAAGAAAGAAAAATGATCAGGGATATTCAGTAATACAGAAATACAAGTCATTTAAGAATGGAATAAATATTAAGTGCTGGGAAGCTATGGCAAAATGGCTGCATGAAAAAGTGAAGAAATTGAAAATGAAGTTATTGTCGGAAGGATGGACTCAGCATACAGAAAAGACAAAACATTCCTCAGTGAAATTAAAAGCAAGGGCGGTAACATTAAGACTGAAATGGAAATTCCGCTGTTAAATGCAGATAAGGCAGCTGATAGGTGGAAAGGGTACAGACTAGCAGCTAGTATGAAACAAAGATCTTAATTTGGGGAAGAAACGTCTGGAAAAGTACGTTTGGAGGTCAGCTTTGTATGGTAGTTAGACTAGGACTTTGGGAAAACTGGAAGAGAAGGAAATCTGAGCCTCTGAGATGTGTTGCTACAGAAGGGTGTTGGAAATAAGGCGGACTAACAAAGTAAAGAATGAGGAGGTTCCCCGCAGAATCTGTGAGGAAATGAACTTATGGAAAACAAGAAGAAGAAACAAGTTGGCATGACATCTGTTAAGACCACAGAATAACTCTTATGGTACCACTGGGAGGAACAGAGGGAAAAATCTGCAGAGGAAGACAGAGAATGAAATACATCCACAGAATAATTGAGTACGTAGGTTGCAATTGCTACTCTTAGATGGAATGCATGGCACAGGCGAAGAATTCGTGGCTGGTCGCATCAAACCAGTCAGAAGACTGGTATTTATGTGTTGTAACGGTAGCCCAATTTAATCTTACGACTCCGATTTAGTTTGAGAAGTGTTGCAGGTGGAGGACATTGCGCATATAATTGATAAGAATGGAACGAGAATTACGTTAAATACTTGCTTCTTCGTATCGATACCCAGAGTAAGCATCAAAGCTCATGTGATATGCCAGCCTTCATTACCACTTCACCCATGATAATAAGTTTTCTTGGCTACTTGCTTCAAGCAGAGGAAGGTCAGAGTTAAACAAAAGTAATAGTGGGCCTGTGTTTCATTACTTGTCGCATATGACAAATAGAAAAATACCCTTGCACTTGGAAGTTCCTGCCAAGTTTTAAAGTAAAAGACCCTAATAGGAGTAAGAACCTCTTGTACATAATGTTGAAATTGCAAGGTCCGTGCGTCGCCTTTAAGCGTTCCCAGTGGTCAGCACATATATGCTGTAATGTTAACGCTGAAAACTGACTTGGCTAATGTGAAAGCGGCTAATGTGTTTTTGTTGTATGGTAATCTATACTTGTATTTACTTTATTTTGTCTGTGTGGTAATGTGAAGTTAACTCGTAATTAGAGAAAGAGATAAGTGTATACTTAAGTTTGTAAGTAACCTCGTAATTACTGGAAAGTGATCAGCAACGCAAAAGTTCCCCGAATGAGATTTTCACTCTGCAGCGGAGTGAAATCTCATTCTGGAAACATCCCCAAGGCTGTGGCTAAGTCATGTCTCCGCAATATCCTTTCTTTCAGTACTGCTAGTTCTGCAAGGTTCGCAGGAGAACTTGTGTAAAGTTTGGAAGGTAGGAGACGAGGTACTGGCAGAAGTAAGGCTGTGAGGACGGGGCGTGAATCTGGCTTGGGTAGCTCAGTTGGTAGAGCACTTTCCCGCGAAAGGCAAAGGTCCCGAGTTCGAGTCTCGGTCCGGCACACAGTTTTAATCTGCCAGGAAGTTTCAACGCAAAAGTTAATCAGAAATGCAAAATCAAACTTTGTACAGCAACGTTCATAAGGAGAGTACCGTCTATTCTGTTAAATTTAAGAAAAAGTCCTGCCAGCAATAATACAAGCAGTCTGACTGAGAGGAAAATATGAAATATGAATAACTACCTAAAACGTCCTGTCTGAAAATTAGGTCACTGTTGAAATGTTAACTGTATCACATGTAAATTATAAATGACTTACCTGTTGGCACAATGAATAAATGCTATGCAAACTACTGCAGCTGCAGCTGCTATGCTAGTTAAAAACAGAAATTCGAACTGTTAGCAGCGTGATGTGCAATGCGTGCTTTAAACTATACAGACATCTACAAAATTTCTTGCTAATAAATTTCATTACTGCCATGATCATTGTCAATTAAAGTTCTGATACTGAGAAACACGGGAAGACAAAGTAAATATGTGAAACATGAAATAAAGAGACGAATGCAGACTTTGGAAAAACGATAAACTATATTTAAAAAAAGACAAAATATTTTAACACTTGAAGTGTTAAAAATAGACTGTACATCAATAGTGGAAAAACCTGATCAAATTCTCTTTATCTTTTTACAAACACATATGCTATCCATCTTTGAAGTAAACTCAGTAAATCACATATACGTCATTATAAAAATCTCCAGTTCTAAATTCTTGACCAAATTAATTACTACGCTTGGATGTCTCAGTAAATGTGCTATTACAGTGCCTTTTGAAGTCTTCTAAACAAATTTACAAAATATCTCCCCATAAATGAAAAATAATACAAGAAATTTATTGCCAGCACACAGCACGCCCTAAACATATCTTACTCCATCACAAGATACAACTCGACTCCTCCCTCTACTCTTCCTCTCGCGCTCTCCAAGACTGCACTCCACTCACAAGCAAAGGCTGCTATTCAAGCTTTAGTTTTCCACATGACATCCAAAATATTACCTAAAATTAGTTTTCTGCGTAAGCAAAAGCCTTATATTACCCCTGAGCCTCTCCAGCCAGAATTCTGCAGGATGATTTCCGTATGTCACATAAATTAGACTGTAAAATTCCGTATTACCCATCAAAAAGGGAAAACAGAACAACACATAATCACATTTAACATAAAAGAAAACAATAAAATTAAAGTTACTGCTCTGTACTATGTACATATTTGATGCTTTAATGCACTGATGCAGAATGCAGTTCATGTAGTTACATATGAAATGAGTACTTGAAAACTTTGAGCTAGCTGTTACACAGTCCTTTGGTAAGATATACCACTTCACCTATTCACTGTTCGTACAAGAAAAATGTTACTAACAGTCCATGAAAATCATCACTGCAGAATGGTTTTTTTTTTTAATTCATTGAACAGAAAAGCAGAAGTTCTTGATGACAAAACGTTGAATAATACATGAATTGCAGCACACTCCACTGAACTCAAATGCTATCAAATAGTCCTCAGTGGGAGCTCCAGCTTCCCACTGGAATTCTTCCATATAAAATGTACAATTGAGGATACTGAGTGCAGATTCGGAAGAGGGATCCTATTGTTGTGTCCATGTTATAACGACCTCAACTAACAAACACTCAATAGCGTTTCACTGCAATGTTGGCAAATAGTACTGTCCAAATTTGTCAAGTATGGAGTCAGTCGAAGCACACTGTAATTCAATCACGGAAAGTGAAAAGAGATATATGTGTCCTGATAAAAAGTCATCATATTACATCACTTGCTAATCACTCTATTGCTGAGTCGTTAAGAGCCCATTAATGACATAAGTATTGAGTGCATCTCAGTGTTCCTATTCAAAGTACTGTTCAGTCATAAAGAGTCCGAGTAATATCTACTCCTCAATGCAAAAAAGGACATGTCAAATAACCAATGTGAGAAATTATCCACAGTTACACTGAGAAAAATTATCTTGTACAAAATCTCACATATTATGTTGGCATACAAGGGCCATTTTCACAAAATACACAAGAAATAAGACCTTAACTCTACACAAATGTGAGAAAGAAATGTTGGTTTACATATCCATCTTTCGTTAACAGTTTTTACAGTAATTCTGGAAAAATGGCGCGGTAATATAACTTTCCAATAATCATCACATAGTTAACAAGACATAGAAAGTACATGGTAATACATGGTAATACACGAACTATGACTTGATATAAAACTGTGTAAATATTGATAGTAGTACAGCAAACGAAATAGCATGGTAAAACAAATAATGGAAAATAAATATTGGCTAAATGAGAAAAAAAAATTGTACTGAATTAGGGAAGGGAAAAAAAGAACTGCAATGTTGCAGTGTAAATCTCTGTGTTGTCTCATGTGTAAGATTAAAGACTTACTGAACAGCAGACTGCATAAAATATCGTATCTCTCTCTCCGTTCAACCTTTGTAAAATGTCATTTACGTATTTCAGTTACTTCACTTCTGCCTACCAAATTCTGTAATTCCTACTAGCATATGCTGTCATATGAACATTCTTTCGACTCATAACTGTAGTTCATCAATCACTGTAATCCATAATCTCATGTTTTTAGCACTGCACATAGCATTTTTTATTTATCTTAAAATTACAATAAGCGAGCTGAGCTCATTTATATTAAATTAGTCCTAATTAAATTACCTGAAAGAAAGAAAGGCAAAATTTAGATCGTAAAATGTGAACATTCCAGTAAAAGAAATGTAAAGTGTCTCAGCAAAAGGAATGTATTCATAAGCAAGAAGAAAATATATCTCAGTAATCATTAAGGCAGAAAGTGATGCAAAAAAATTAGCAGTGCATAACACATAATAAACGAAGTGTAGCAAAGTGCATATTAACTAATGATCAGCATGTATCAGTGCCATGTAATATAATAACAGCTATTCACTAAGAAAAAATAAGTGTACACAACATAACTATCATATGTGGGGGAACTGCGCGATGTGGCACAGTGCCTAGCACACTGGACTCGCATTCAGTAAGACGAGGGTTCAATCCCGAGTCCAGCCATCCTGATTTAGGTTTTCCGTGATTTCCCTAAAATCGCTCAAGGCAAATACCGGGATGGTTCCTTTGAAAGGGCACGGCCGACTTCCTTCCCTGTCCTTCCCTAATCCGGTGACACCAACGACCTCGCTGTCTGGTCTCCTCCCCCAAACAAGCCAACCCAACTCATATTTGGGGCCGATATCATGAAGAAAGAAAAGAAAAATTATTGTAAAACTCAATTATCAGTCAATCAATAAATGAAAAATCTTATCGCAGTAAGGGTGGAAAAATTAAAAAAAAAACAAATCGGTAAAAGTAGTACATTAGACATACACACACATAAATAAAAAAATTCTATTGCAACTGAAAAATTAGTGTAAATAAACATCATCAGGAAAAATATCACTTAAACAACCATGAATCACAGAACAAGACTGTGATGATGGAATCATATTCGCTGCAAAGTAGAGTTAAATGAATCAAAACATATATCAAGTTGTCAGAATCATCAGTCATGTGTACTGAAGACTAAGAAATTTTCATAGCACTCACAGGTAAAGAAAAATCTCGTTCTACAAAACATTGTTCGAATAGCCCATCCTTCCACAAAAATCTACAGATGTTCTTTCTGTACTTCAGAGTAATCCATTAAACCCAAATATCTCCACACATAACTTATAAGCAAAAGAATCAGAAGTCCCTAGAAAATCCCTAATACATCACTCATATATTCAAAACTCCCCCAAAATAATCTGTAAAATCGTCATAAACATCATGACTTCAACCTTGTAATATAATCCTAACAAACCGAATAATCATTTCAAAATATTTATAGCATTATCATTATAATCGTCATCATCTCAAAAACCACTACAAACATTCACTTATCTCTTATGTACTAAATATCTGAAAGAAAAATATTCATGTGCTCAGCTTCAAATAATCACATAATGTCATTATCCTAGTTCAGTTAATTACCTGAAATGAATCACACTTTTACATCACTTTCTTTATACTTAAAGAGACCTTTTGAGAAAGGAGAACCACTTGCATGAATATCAAGACCATTGATGGAAACCCAGTTCTAAGCAAAGAAGGCAAAGCAGAAAGATGGAAGGAGTATATAGAGGGTCTATACAAGGGCGATGTACTTGAAGACTATATTATGGAAATGGAAGAGGATGTAGATGAAGATGAAATGGGAGATATGATACTGCGTGAAGAGTATGACAAAGCACTGAAAGACCTGAGTCGAAACACGGCCCCCAGTGTAAACAACATTCCATTAGAACTACTGACAACCTTGGGAGAACCAGTCCTGACAAAACTCTACCATCTGGTGAGCAAGATGTATGAGACAGGCAAAATACCCTCATACTTCAAGATGAATATAGTAATTCCAATCCCAAAGAAAGCAGGTGTTGACAGATGTGAAAATTACCGAACTATCAGTTTAATAACTCACAGCTGCAAAATACTAACGCGAATTCTTTACAGCCGAATGGAAAAACTGATAGAAGCCGACCTCGGGGAAGATCAGTTTGGATTCCGTAGAAATGTTGGAACACGTGAGGCAATACTGACCCTATGACTTATCTTAGAAGAAAGATAAAGGAAAGGCAAATGTACGTTTCTAGCATTTGTAGACTTAGAGAAAGCTTTTGACAATGTTGACTGGAATACTGTCTTTCAAATTCTGAAGGTGGCATGGGTAAAATACAAGGAGCGAAAGGCTATTTACAATTTGTACAGAAACCAGAAGGCAGTTATAAGAGTCGAAGGGTATGAAAGGTAAGCAGTGGTTGGGAAGGGAGTGAGATGGGGTTGTAGCCTATCCCCAATGTTATTCAATCTGTATATTGAGCAAGCAGTAAAGGAAACAAAAGAAAAGTTCGGAGTAGGTATTAAAATCCATGGAGAAGAAATAAAAACTCTGAGATTCGCCGATGACATTGTAATTCTGTCAGAGACAGCAATGCACTTGGAAGAGCAGTTGAACGGAATGGATAGTGTCTTGAAAGGAGGATATAAGATGAACATCAACAAAAGCAAAACGAGGATAATGGAATGTAGTCGAATTAAGTCGGGTGATGCTGAGGGAATTAGATTAGGAAATGAGACACTTAAAGTTGTAAAGGAGTTTTGCTATTTGTGGAGCAAAATGACTGATGATGGTCGAAGTAGAGAGGACATAAAATGTAGACTGGCAATGGCAAGGAAAGCGTTTCTGAAGAAGAAAAATTTGTTAACCTCGGGTATAGATATAAATGTTAGGAAGTCGTTTCTGAAAGTATTTGTATGGAGTGTAGCCATGTATGGAAGTGAAACGTGGACGATAAATAGTTTGGACAAGAAGAGAATAGAAGCTTTCGAAATGTGGTGCTACAGAAGAATGCTGAAGATTAGATGGGTAGATCACATAGCTAACGGGGAGGTATTGAATAGAATTGGGGAGAAGAGGAGCTTGTGGGGCAACTTGACTAGAAGAAGAGATCTGTTGGTAGGACATGTTCTCAGACATCGAGGGATCACCAATTTAGTATTGGAGGGCAGCGTGAAGGGTAAAAATCGAAGAGGGAGACCGAGAGATGAATACACTAAGCAGATTCAGAAGGATGTAGGCTGCAGTAGGTACTGGGAGATGAAGAAGCTTGCACAGGATAGAGTAGCATTGAGAGCTGCATCAAACCACTCTCAGGACTGAAGACCACAACAACAACAACAAGTTCTAGGGGACTGATGACCTAAGATGTTAAGTCCCACAGTGCTCAGTGCCATTTGAAGGGTGACGGAAGTATCATAGGGTTCAACTTGAAATTTCTACAGCAGTTCACGAATGATACCAGGAACATTGTAAAAAACGTGAGAGGGTTTAGTTAAAATTTGTTGTAATTGGGTTTTGTTTTCATCGGACGCTTCCTTAATGGGGTCAAGTGTGGCCTGCATTATTTGTAAGATGTCAGAGTGGTTTGGTTGTCTTAAGACTGAAGAGAGGGACCTGCTGAAGTAAAGTAGGATGTGACCCAGTTTTTATTTTCGCTTGACGTTAAGAAATATGAAAGACTGATATCTTGTTCTTCCATACATACATTGTGTTCAAAATGCAAAGTGATCAGAATGTGACCTTCCTAAAGATCGATACAGCAATTGTTGAAGTCTAAGATCGCTTTAAGGCAGTTTAAGAAGTCGATGCCTAGGATTCTTTTGGTAGTATGAAGTTAAAAAAAAATGATTCAAATGGCTCTGAGCACTATGGACTTAACGTCTGAGGTCATCAGTCCCCTGGAACTTAGAACTACTTAAACCTAACTAACCTAAGGACATCACACACATCCATGCCCGAGGGAGGATTCGAACCTGCGACCGTTGCGGTCGCGCGGCTCCAAACTGTAGCGCCTAGAACCGCTCGGTTCAAAAAATTGTTGAAATGGCGCTGAGCATTATGGGACTCAACTGCTGTGGTTATCAGTCCCATAGAACTTAGAACTACTTAAACCTAACTAACCTAAGGACATCACACACATCCATGCCCGAGGCAGGATTCGAACCTGCGACGGTAGCAGTCGCACGGTTCCTGTGTGCGCGCCTAGAACCGCGAGAGAACCGCTCGGACACATTGGCCGGCGGAACAGTTGGGAAGTTGGTGAAAAATGAATATTCCTGAACAAAAAGTTCCAAGTGAGTTTGTAGTTAGGCATCCACATCTTTACCACAAACTGGAACTTTGATCTTTGTTTTATGTAATGGTGATGTTGGGCAATTGTCATTTATTGAAAGCAGAATCGCTGATCACTGACACCGAAGAGCTGGAATGAAGAACTGCTTTTAACGTATTGTTACCTACCTGAATGCTAACAACTGTATGACAAATATATCTTTGAGGTTCTCCTCTTTTTGTAACAGTGGTTCTTTAATTTCTTGATAGGAAATAAAGTTTTCAGTAATACGCTGAGGAAGTGTGGAGTCTTATGTAAACACGGGTTGGTCATAAGTCGGATATTGGTCGGCTATTCATCGTTCATTTCCAATATCTCGTCGTTTTTGCGAGTTGCTTTCTGGCAGTTCAATTATTTGCACTGATCTTTGCTGTTCATAATTCTTGAAAGATTGTTGTGGTGAATGGAAACGAGTAGCCGGTTGACTTAGGATGAAATTTTGCTGATTGTCATGATTATTACGTCGTCCGCCATGATTTTTGCTACCGTTAAATTGACCGTTGTTGTGCTCCGTCTACCGTCTGTTGTACTGATGGTCATGGTACTGTTGTTGTGTGTTATTTCACCAACTGTCATTTGTGTGACCAGAATTGATGTCAAAATTTTTCTGCCGTAGAAAAGACTTCGGGTGGGTTGTTGCTGCTGACAGTTTTGATAATTCCAGTTTTGGTCTCCATTACCTGAAAACTGATTGTTGGCATAGTGATTCTGATGATTGCAATGCTGACGGTTGTTAGCACGGCGACGATCAGAATTGCAAAACGAATTTTGTTGCCTCCAATTACGGCTATCATGTTTTGGTTATTAAGTGAAGAAAAATTGTTTCACTGTGAATTGTGCGAATCATCAAGTTCGAGAAGCTGTAAGAGATCGTGAAATGAATTTATGTTATCTTTTTGATGACAAGACAGTAAAGGAGTGTGTAAAGATTTCGGCAGTTTTGAAATAAAAAGTTGTACGGATCTGTTAGGTGTTAGTTTTGCTGTATCATGTATCCAAAAAATTGTGAGATAGCGTGAGCTACTAGCAAATTGTGACATATGGAAATGTGGTAAACCTAGTAGTTTTGTTTTACACCACGTTATGTTGTGCCTGACAAATATGCGTCTAGAAAAGCGATTTGAAATTCTTTCAGCGAGTAACACTGACGCGCAATTGGCCGCCTTCTCATAGCTAGTTCACCGCCTGATTGGCTGACATTAATTCGAGTTTTTGAATTACCAGCCGCTGAGGTAAATTACTGGATCCAATCGTATGGTTGTAAATTATCTTCACTATTTCGAAAAATTCTGAACTTACGAATTGAGAGAAAGCGTCTGAATTAAAAATGGGTCATGTCTCGAAGAATTACCAAATTTTGATCTATTAAGATCGGGATGAGAGAAGCCTTTGTCAAAAGAAAAGTCCCTTTCAATTCTGACTGGGCCTAACAGTCGATGTTACGATGAGGCCCCCTTATGTTCGAAAAAAATTTGAGACTGTTTGTACGTAAAATTAGATGAAGTAAGCTTCTTGTTAATGTTTGCAATCACAGAATTTATGCTGGTTATCTCGTGCTTACATCTATCGTTCACTATTGATTGATTTTCGATAGCTCGTTGGACATTAAAATTCTTCCGATTTCGCAAAATTTGTCGGCTGTGTTGAGTAGGAATAGTCGTCAGTGTGTTGCTGAATTTGTGCAACGTTATTGGCAAGATCCTCAACTTCAGATTGTGCGTGAGCAATTTTTGTTTAACATTATCCATGTCGGCTCGAATGTGTTTGATCCACCAGGACTGAAGTTGCGTCTTTTTGTGGACCGTAGTCTCCAAAACATATGGAACTTTCTTGTTCATTGTTGTTGCTTTAAATCTGACTGTTCATTCGCTATCTGTTCGATTTGCTAATTAAGAGCGTGTAATACTGTGGTAAGAGTTTGTTCGAGTGGTTTGTCGCGGTCTTATAGTATTTTTGTCCAAATTTCGTTCGAGTTGTTTTACGTTCTGTTCGATCTGCTGTATATTCTGCTTGAGTCATTGCATGTATTATTGGTTATCCTGTCTGATTAGTAGGGCTTGCTCGATATTTTGCTGCATAATTTGTAGGAACATGAGTTCAATATCTGTATTAGTACAAGGAATTTATGGTTCCGACGTTGATTTTTTAATCGTGTCTGCATTACATAATGTGTTGTCAGGCAAAATAGGCCTACTGTTCGCGGCATTGTTAGTAGACTGAATCGAATTTTGCAGATCAGATTGAGTGGAACACTGGACATCAACCGTGGTAGTTTGCGTGTACTGAGACAAAGTAAGATCGGCATTGGCAAAAATGTTGGAATCAGTAATAGGTTGCATGGTTGTACTGGAAATGATCTGACTGTTAGGAACTGATGCAGGAGCTTGGTGCATTGTTACGTCAGTGTTCATAGCTCAATTTTAAGTAGAAATTTCGGAAATGAGGTTACTATCGCTAACTTAATTTTGTTTGGAAACAATTCTTTCAGTTGGAGATCTTCGCGATTTACTGTTGGTGGTGTCACGCAGTGTGACCATTACAAAAGCAAAATATTTTCAAAGACAAAGTATATAATATAAAATGACAAATAAAGTCTTGAAAAAAAAATACACAGTACTGGAGAAAAGCACAGTACGTAATCTGTCTACCGAGAAAATGTCAGAAAGTTTCTCATAGTTCGTATCGCATAGAGCTCTAGCCGAAAGTTGCAAATTTGTTTTTGTTTGGCGTAATGTTTAGTTGTATTTACTATTATTTTGTCTGTGTGGTAATGTGAAGCTGAAGTCGTGATTAGACAAAGAGGTAAGCGATAAGTAATCTCGTAATTCTTGAAAAGTGATCAGCAATGCAAAAGTTAATCACAAATGCAACACTAAACTGTGTGCTGCAACGCTCGTGGTTAGAGTACAATCTGTTTCGTTAAATTTGAGAAAATCGTCCAGTTAGAGATAATACAAGCAATCTGACAGCGAGAATAATGTGAAATATAAATAACTACCAAAAATGCCCTGTCTGAAAAGTATGTGACTGTCGAGATGTTAGCTCTATCACATGTAAATTATAAATGACCTACTTGTTTGCACAATGAACAAATGCAGTGCTTCTACTATCTCTAAACTACTGCTGCGCCTCCTGCTATGCTAGTTAAAAAATAAAAATTCTAACTACTAGCAACGTTATGCGCAATGTGTGCTTGAAACTATTGACAAATCCACAAAACTTCTGTGCTAATAAATCCGATTATTGCCATGATCATTGACAGCTGAAGTTGAATTAACGAGGAACTGGGGAAAGCAAAATTATATATATGAAATTTGAAATGAAGAGACGAATAATGATTGATGGAAATACAATAAAGTAGCTATATGAACAAAACCTTACATCACTAAGACACAATATTTCAGTACCTGAAATACTGAAAGTCACTGTACATTAGTAGTGGAAAAGCCAGATCAAATTCTTTTACTCTCTTTCGAACAAGTATGCTACTCATCTTTTAAGAAAAATCAGTAAATCGCACATTGTTACGTTGTCATAAAAACCTCCAATTCTAAATTCCTGACCAAATTAATTACTATGCTTGGATGTTTCGGTACATGCGCTATTGCAGTACCTTTTGAAGTCTTCTGAATGCATTTACAAAATATCTCTCCATAAGTTAAAAGTAATACAAGAAAATTATTTCCGGCCCACAGAATGTATAAACACATTTTACTCTATCATATGATGCGACTCCTCTTCTCACTCTCTCCAAGACTGCACTCCACTCACAAGCAAATATTCTATTAACAGTGTCGCCCAGCGCAACCTCTTAGGCAGAGATGTTGCCCACTATTACTCTGACGCTATTGAAGCATCCAAAATATTACCAAAATTACTATTTTTTTAAAAAAACAAATCCTTACAGTGTGACATATACAAGAACCTATATATGGACGAACCTATATTCGACTCTGGCTAGTTAAGAAAATTTTCTGGAAAAGTAAAATCCAAAGAAACAAAACAGAAGTTCAGTATTTAAACATGTTTTGCCTTGAACATGTAAAAGCACTTTGGTAGTGAAGATGGACTGTACAAAAATTCGAGTCCTAGTTAAGGTGTAGTACTACCAGTGGTAAATGCGGAGATATGAGGTGGGAAAATGAAAGTTCTATACCACTGGTCGGCAATGAACCGTTATAAGTTTGGAAGAAAATGATGTTTTATAGCCTATGGTCTCGCTTCTCCTCCTCTTATGGGACAATCCAAAATGCTATTGTACATCCATCCATTTGGCTGGAGGCCTTAGGAACCACGGCCATTCACTATTGTAGGAAAATGAAACGCCTACAGCTGTCTTTATGGTCTTGTTTAGTGTGTAGCTACTAGTTTCGGCGCTTCAATGCGTCACCTTCAGGTCTTAGTTGAGGAATATATACTGCATCAGTGGCCAACATAATTGGATTACCCAGACTATCAGTAACTGTGATGTCAGAATTGCAATCATCAACTGGCAGCTGACAGGATAAAATTTCAATGAGTTTGGCAAAGGAACCTTGCTGGCACCCGAAGAGAGGCCTTGGGGCAATGAAGGCGCAGGGAACGTGGAGCAGAGGTCAGAGTACATTAAGCTGCTTAGTTTTGCCCGGCATGCCACTCTACTTGGACAGCCGATATCGAACCTGGTCATATGCCAGGACTAGAGTCTTTCGTCGAGGAATGTGCTGTTGGGCCGTGGTACCAGAGTTAGTGGGAAGCCACGTGGCTGGGCAGTAGGCTTTTGCAGCACTGCTGCTGCCTGAACGTGGAGCTCGTGAAGCTATGAATTGTTAAGTTGTTTGCTCCCAAAGTTTTCCGGCTGAATAAAGTATTGATAGCGGCGCGTCGAGCTGCGAGAATGGCAGCTGACGCCATGCACAACTGGGTCAGCAAGCATCGGACGAACGCTGAGGGCTTGAACATTACGGCACCTAGAGATCACCTGCATGGATTGGAGGCAATGATACCCCTGATTCGAATCCTGGAAATTATGGCTCTTTTTCACCTGAGTGGTGTTAAGAATTGATCTTGTATTGGTATTTGTTATCGTAAACCCATGTCGGTGTTAATATTGAATTAGACTCGTCATGTTCGTTAGGCCTCCAAGTGATGAGTGGCTGGTCACTGGTCAGTGTAACCGATTTTAATCTGTTTAATTCAGATCATATCCGTTGCAAGTGTGTGAATACTCCCTATTGTAAATTAAGTTGATTTATTGTATTGTATTGTATTGTATGTTAACCGGGTGCCATGAAAAGAGGGAGAGGTTCCGTCCCCACTGCAGCCACAGTGGTCCACAACGTATCAGGCATGTAAACGATGATATGGAGCGCAGTTCATAGTTGGGATAGTAGGTGCTGGCAGCTGAGGGCAATCGTGCACCACAAATCACTAGACAGTGACAGAGGGTAGTGCAGATGTTGTTGGCACCTCCAAAAAAGTTTGACCAGGGGAAGTCAAGTACCAGGCTGTCCGTTAAAGTTATACAGCCAGCAACTGGGTAAAGATATTCATGTCGCTGTTGAGCAGTCGGGGGGTGGTAATCCCAGATCCACAATGTACCCTGAAGCTTGTGGATAGAAAGGAGAAGACTGTTGAGGAACCCGTATGGGATCTGCATGAGAGGGGACGCAAGGTCCTGACAAATACCATCCACATCAGTGCCATTGGGGGATGAAATATCCAATAAAATTCTAGTAGGAAGTTGTTGGGGCCAATCGACTTGTTTGTAGAAACCACCTGGATAGCATCATGGACTTCATGACGTCACCAGGTAGAGCTAGTGTTGCGGTCAGAGGAACCAAACCAAAGAAGATTCGGGAGACCGCCGTAGTATTTGCAGTATAGCAACATTGTGCACAGTTCAGTGTAAAATAATGTGCATGTTGGGCAGATTCAATATCACATTAGATATCAAAGGACTGCCTATCATCAGTTGTAGGAACATTAATCAAAATTCTCCAACTGTGGTGCCATTATACTGTCACAGATACACAGAACAGGTGCTCCTGCACTAACCCATCATGTGCACATGCGCTGACTATAGCTCCTTCAAGATGTGTGTGTGTGTGTGTGTGTGTGTGTGTGTGTGTGTGTGTGTGTGTTTGTCAGAGAACGCAGCTGGCCAGACTTCAGTAGCCAGCATCCCCATTGACAATATTGCGAGAGATATAAACATGATCCATGTGACTGCAAGAAAGCTACTGAAATGTGTAAATCCTGGACGATCACCATGGACATGCTATCAAGACCCCGCAGGACTGAGATGTTGGACAAGTTTCAGTAGCAATGCATACAGAGAGTGATGCAGCAGTTGGTCTTTGAGCGCCTAGATGGAGTTGTAGTCGACTTCCAAACATCGGTTTTTTGCAGGGTTGTCGAGCATATTCTGAGTTCGAATATAATGAATTTCCTTGAGACAGAGAAGTTGCTGTCCATGCATCAGCACGGCTTTAGAAAGCATCGCTCCTGCGAAATGCAACTCGCCGTTTTTTCACATGATATCTTGCGAACCATGGATGAAGGGTATCAGACGGATGCCATATTCCTTGACTTCCAGATAGCGTTTGACTCGGTGCCCCACTGCAGACTCCTAACTAAGGTACGAGCATTTGGGATTGGTTCCCAAATATGTGAGTGGCTCGAAGACTTCTTAAGTAATAGAATCCAGTACGTTGTCCTCGATGATGAGTGTTCATCGGAGGTGAGGGTATCATCTGAAGTGCCCCAGGGAAGTGTGGTAGGTCCGCTGTTGTTTTCTATCTACATAAATGATCTTTTGGATAGAGTGGATAGCAACGTGCGGCTGTTTGCTGATGATGCTGTGGTGTACGGGAAGGTGTCGTCGTTGAGTGACTGTAGGAGGATACAAGATGACTTGGACAGGATTTGTGATTGGTGTAAAGAATGGCAGCTAATTCTAAATATAGATAAATGTAAATTAATGCATATGAATAGGAAAAAGATTCCCGTAATGTTTGAATACTCCATTAGTAGTGTAGCGCTTGACACAGTCATGTCGATTAAATATTTGGGCGTAACATTGCAGAGCGACATGAAGTGGGACAAGCATGTGATGGCCGTTGTGGGGAAGGCGGATAGTCGTCTTCGGTTCATTGGTAGAATTTTGAGAAGTTGTGGTTCATCTGTAAAGGAGACCGCTTATAAAACACTAATACGACCTGTTCTTGAGTACTGCTCGAGCGTTTGGGATTCCTATCAGGTCGGATTGAGGGAGGACATAGAAGCAATTCAGAGGCGGGCTGCTAGATTTGTTACTGGTAGGTTTGATCATCACGCGAGTGTTACGGAAATGCTTCAGGAACTCTGGTTGGAGTCTCTGGAGGAAAGGAGGCGTTCTTTTCGTGAATCGCTACTGAGGAAATTTAGGGAACCAGCATTTGAGGCTGACTGCAGTACAGTTTTACTGCCGCCAACTTATATTTCGCGGAAATACCACAAAGATAAGATAAGAGAGATTAGGGCTCGTACAGGGGCATATAGGCAGTCATTTTTCCCTCGTTCTGTTTGGGAGTGGAACAGGGAGAGAAGATGCTAGTTGTGGTACGAAATACCCTCCGCCACGCACCGTATGGTGGATTGCGGAGTATGTATGTAGATGTAGATGTAGCTTTACATATCAGTTGGATTAATACACATTCAACTCTTTCGAATGAAATCAGTATGTGCAAGCAGCAAAATACTAAAAGTCAGCACCGTCTGATGGTGTTCTGCACACTGACTGAGATATTCATTCTTAATTTTCAAGTAAAACAGTCTTTCATTCAACTGAAACCACTGTTCAGTGGTTTACTTGACTGAATTACTGAGTTATTGTTCTGAGTGAAACCAGTCTGTAGTGCTTTCATTAGATTAACTGAAGCAGTGAGTGGTATACAATACAAACGACTAGGGTTTATATACCCACAAAGTGTAACCCATCCCTAGGTACATGTGAAGACATCTCAATGGGTATGCCAAACTTAAAACAAGCAATATAAATACTCCTTTTATTATGTACTGAAAGACTAAGTCTTCTTTTCACCGTTTAAAACTGAGATTTAGACTGTTATGCATTAAATTGTTCCAGGTGCAATTGATTAACAACAAATAACTAATAAACGTCATTAGGAGTACAAAACTGAGCAAGCATGAAAGTTCTGTTAGGGTTACGCGAAGAATATAGGATACGTACCACATTTTTGCGACTGTTTGCGTTCCGTTTTACTGAAAAGATGCGATGATGTCCACTAACTATCAAACATTAACCACTGAGCGTCCCATCCACTCCAGGTCAGCGTGCTGCTGCTGCTAGGGCCAGTTGGCTGCCACGCGCCGACCCAATTGACCTTCGCCCGCACGGAAAAGGGTGAAAAATTAAGGGAGTGAAATCACTCAAACCCAGAGACTGAGTAAAAACTTTCATATAACTAGCGTAACCAATGGATACTTGTGTCACTCAGTTGTCTCACATTGAATGAAAACACTCAGACGAGGAGAGTTAGTGGAAACATTCATACAAGGGCGAAGCCGATTGAGACGTGCATCAGTCAATTGTTCCCATTGAATGAATCCACTCCAATCCAGTCAGTAAGTGGAAACATTCATATAACGCCCACCACTGACAAAGGCTTGTTTTAGTCGGTGGTTTTGCATTGAATAAAAATACTTAAACCTGGTGACTGAGTGGAAACATCCAGACTAGTTTCATTCGGTTGTTTCTTTCGACAGAAAAGAACCGACTGAAGAAAAAACGACTGACTGGGCAGTTGATTGTTGAAAACAGTCGGTTGTCCTATCATTACGGGAGACGTGTGCCGTAAAGCCCCGGGGAGCGCACAAGGGTGCAACATGCAGTTCCTGAAGGATGGCAACGTCAACATCCGCAGCATACAGCATTTCATGGAGTAAAGCCAGTTTATAATGTGCACGAATGGTATGGACACTGACTGCGGCCATGCGGTAGAAATCTTCCATCGACAGAAGGACAGGCGATGGAGCATGAGGGAAGCACAGGGAGTTCCGTGTTAGGCCCCTGTGGAAGAACACAAGTCTGTGATGAGGATGGAGCCGACTCCACCAAGGAGGTTGAACGCCGGAAATGCATATGCTCCTATTTCCATCTATTGTACTATAAATTTGTTTTGCTTATTTTTGTTAACTGAATATATGACATTTCTGTGTCTTTACATATTGTACTTGTTTTACTATTTGTATATATATATTTATGCATTTATGTCGATGTATAATTGGTTTGTTTCGTAAATATTATTTGTATTTTTACGCTGGGTCTTGCCTAGGGAAAACTACTATCGAACGAATACATCGATAGGTCGTGTGGAGAACCAAAGTGTTGAGGATCTTTGGCAGTGTTAACTCTGCCGCGTGGAGCGCGGGCTGAGCAAAGAGAGAGTCTGGCTGGAGTAGCGAGTGGAGCAGGTGTGTTGTGTGACGCTCCCGCGAGTTGCCGCGCTTTCGGGGTTTGCCAGCATGTAATTGCGCTCGACTTGCGATGACAGTTTCTGACATGGTGTCGCCGACGGGAAGCATTAGCTGGCGCACATCAAGAGCCCGTTTCGTCTGGTGACCGTGTCGAGAAGAAGGCGCGCCAGCATCCAGCTTCTGCAACAGCGACGGCCGACAATGAGTGACTGTCGCCACCTCCTCGATCGACGACTTCAAACCTTCAATCAACCAACAAGGAAGACTAAAAGCACGTAAAGTTTCAGAACTGTATGGCAGACCTCAGCTTTTCAAACTGTTCCATTTGCCTCGCAAAATTACAGCAACTTAGCATGAACCTTTGTTGCTCATTGTCCCAATTGCATTACCAAGCAGGGTCCCTTCCTTTTCCGAAATGAACCCGAGTGTCGTTGAAATTCAGACGCCATTATTAAAGTACAATCATTCCATTTTACTGTTTTAATTTCAAAGTTCAGTTTTAGTATTCATAGCTGGCTACAATATTTAGATTACACAAGCACAAATTAAGAGTGCGAGTTTTGTTACCGTATTTTAGCTTACCTGTGACTGCAGCTCAGCTTGGTACGTACTAAATTTTACTATTGTTAATTGTTCAGAATCATTTAATTCAAGTTCAAAGCTAAATCTCTTATTTCTAAATTGCGTAGATTCAAGTAGCTTTTGAAATGATTGTTGAGGTAGTCCAAGACTAACCGTATTTTACTGCATTTCGATGTGCTCAAGAAAGAAAGCTTCTTATTAATTTCAGTCACTAAATTAACTTTCAAATTTCCGGTTTTATTAATTCTTTTGCTAAATTAAGTCAGAGTGCAGCGAAATTTATTACTTCTGACAAACTTTCAGTTTTCACACTACACGTGTCAACCTTCAGTTGCCACGCTTCTAGTGCTAATTATATGTGTAATTACCTTTCTTTTTCAGTTACTATAGTAATTGTGTTTAGGACTGGCGACCGTAATTTCCCCCAAATCTCGAATATCTAATTACCGCTAGTTAATTGTTAACGTAACGGCCGCACATTTACTTTCTTTGTTAACTTTACCCCTTTTCAAAATTAATTTCCACCAGTTTCATTTGCATTTTTCCTTTCATTTAGATGTAACCCTTTCCTCCCTCTTTACCGACAGATTAACTTCGGTGACGATTGCTTTTCCCAAATTTCCATTCGGTACACGCGATTTAATTTTTCACTGTCATTAAGGTCGATAAGAGTGGGGGAGGTTACAAGGTTCCATCGCTCTGTACTCCTCCGGGACTTACATCCTCAGCACTGATGTCATTCGCCCAGCAGACAGATGTCTCACCGAGCCAGTTCAGTGGAACACTTTCACAGGAGCGCTCACAGGTAGTGTCAGACTCAGGCGGGGGAAAGTCGGTGGTTTTCATAGGTGGATGCTGACTGGAGACGGAGGCTGCGAGAGACGTTGCGTTGTCCTCCACCAGGGCGTCAGAAGGCATTGCATCGTTAGTAGGAGGATCATTATCCCCTGCACTCATCCTGTGGATGCAGTCATCAGAAGGGGTACGACTTCGATTCTTCCATTTTCTTGGTTACCGTTGCTTCCTAACACTTTGTTCTGTGTCGGATGGTGGGCGTCTGTTGCCCGATATGGACAGACGCGGAGGGCGGTACGGCCCCAAGATCAACAACCATGGTGTTTGGTCAGGGAGCGTGGGTCTGCTGATGGCCATCGTACATTGGTACCGCCTCCGCTGGCAGTGTAGGGGAGAGAGGCTAAACGTCCGTCGCGTAGTAGAGAGAGTCGACCCCCATGCCGACTGATTCCAGGCAGCCAAACAGCAGACGTCTAAAAGGTAACACAGCAGAGGAGCGAAGTCTCCGATCGGCGTCTAAATCATTCAACGTCGGAGACATGCAGAACGGATATGGCGTTCCTGGCCAAAACCTGAACAAGTGAGTGGCTGGCGATCGTACATGACGACAGTTCTGCAGTCAGCAGTAACCATGGAGGAAGGCACGTGTTTCCTCAGTTCAGATTTTATCTGACGGACACCGCTGACGACACGTAATTTTCGGACATCTGCCACGTTGGAGTAATGTGACTGACGATGTAGCCGTAACGTTTAAAGTTGGCCACCACAGTGTCGACAGCACCTCAAATGGAGTTCGAAAACGCTCAACTTTCGGACACCAAAACCCGCGTGATCTGCTACGACAGTCCTTATATGGCTGTCAGAGTATCGAAACTTGACATCATTGGCGTGTAGCAGCGCAAAGTTAGCGCCGCACAATGTCAGCGTACTGTTCTTCATTCTCCAGCTTTATGCACACGTAGCGCTGAGAATCCAACCACGAATTCCAAGAACATCTTGGGATGGGACACGCATTTCGTCCCGTATAAGCCGTTCCTGCTTCATACGCCTTTGGTCGTTCATTATCCGAAGGAAAAAGTTAATCGAATCGTGGCTTGGCGGCAGGAAAATGGAATGATGGTCGATGAAGTTGGACTCTAAAGTAAGGCGCTACGCGGACGTAAATAAACGCATGCTTCCTCGAAAGCAGCACAACTGGCGAGATGCAAACAAGGTGTGCTTGCCTCATAACCACTTCGGCTATCCGAGCACGTCTGCAGGAGCATCCCAAATCTCCAGTTGTCTGATGTCTTCATTCCACTGTGAGTGCGATATATTATCGATATTTCTGCACAGAACGAGAGAATGTTTTTCCTCGTCATCACCTAGCTATGGCATGACTGCTCACGACATGATGGAAATCCGGGTGCGAATCCTGTTTGGTATAAGTTTTCAGTTATTATTAAATATTCCACAGCTGATACGGGTCAATAATCGCAATTTGGGAGTACATACTACATTAAGAAAGCCACAATATGGCATAATCAGTATCGTTCGGAACCGTTGCGTTCAAATTTCAGTTGTAGATACAATGTCGCGAATGAAGACGCTTTTATTGTACGGTCGTTCTCCTACGCCACGACTGGTTAGCTGACCTTAGTCCCAGGAGGTAATGCCGCCCCACCATTCAAATGCCGCAGGAACTACCGCTGTCCTCCTCCTCCCCTTCCCCCCACCCTCGGGCCGCTCCCACCTCCTACCCTCCACCTCCATGTACTTAAAGCCAAACAGATCGTTCTCCAATACATATCTGACAATGGTAGTGCGGAAGAAGCTGCCATCTGTAATGTTAATGAGCTGGCCTGCATCATCTTGCAACCAGTCTTATATAAAGTCAGACTAGTAGCAGTCAGGTAGTGTCGCGACATTATGCTTGTGCCTACTTTGCTCGCCATTGTTACGTGAGTATGCAGCTTGTGCCGGAGCTGCGAGTACCACACACTCATAGTTGCTGATTTGGTAAGAACTGTTCCATTTGCCATTCTTTGTTTCCATAAGCTGTAGTTCACATTATGGCCTAGCGGTTCTAGGCGCTTCAGTCCGGAACCACGCGGCTGCTATGGTCGCAGGTTCGAATCCTACCTCGTCATGGATGTGTGTGATGTCCTTAGGTTTACGTAGTTCTAATTCTAGGGAACTGATGAGCTCAGATGTTAAGTCCCATAGTGCTTGGAGCCATTTGAATTTGAAGTTCACATTACCAACCACGATCTCTTTGTAAAGCGAAATGAGAAAGAAAGAAATTTATAATAAAATTAAACCAAAAGTTGGGATCGACTTATACGACACATCCTGAGACATCAAGAAATAGTCAAATTGCTAATGGAGGGAAGTATGGAGGGTGACAAATGTGTAGGAAGACGTAGACATAAATACAGGAAGCAGATTCACATGGATGTCGGTTGCGGCAGTTATGCAGAGACAGATAGACATCCACAGTATAGAATGGTTAGGAGAGCTACATCACATCAGTTTTCGCAGTGATGTAATACGATGGCATTAGCTGGCTGGTCCTATGGGCAAGGAATCTCTCAGCAGAGATATCTATGAGCATATGCTACTCTTATTAGTTGAAAGAAACTCATGAAACAGTCACCACCATCATGGTGAAAATTAAGAATTATAAACTGACTGCTGTGTCATCAAAATTAAAATAACCCAGAAATACTTCCAAAACTAAAGAGTTACGTTACGTATCAACAACAGCAACAACGTAAGAAAGAAGGTGGCTCTGCACAGAATCGCCAAGGAGAGGAATATGTAGAAAAAATTGACAAGAATAAGAGACAGGATGACAGAATATGAGTTCAGACGTCAAGTTATAACTTCAATGGTGCTTGAGAGAGCTGTAGCAACACCACGTTGACTGTAGAGGGTAAAAACTGCAGGAGCTGACAATAATTGTAATATATGCAACAAATAATTGAGAGCATTTGGTGCAAGCGCTGCTCCAACGATGAATTAGTGGTCGTCCGCACCAGCCAGTCGGAGGGATAAATAAATACTATTGACTGGTTCTGGAAAGCAACAAAAATGAGACAGAGATCTTGCTGGGTCCTATTTAGAGACTCCTTCTCGGTAAGAAAATAGGTAACTTTTGACTGACGCGCTATGTTCTAGGTCACTTTTAGAAGCTAGTTGTGAGGGAATTCTTATGTACCAGGATTCCATTACTTGGTTGGACCTAAACGCTGGGTCTCAGCAGAGACTGAAGTTATGCTACCCTGATTCAAATGGCTCTGAGCACTATGGGACTCAACATCTGAGGTCATCAGTCCCCTAGAACTTAGAACTACTTAAACCTAAAGACATCACACACACCCATGCCCGACGCAGGATTCGAACCTGCGACCGTAGCGGTCACGCGGTTCCAAACTGAAGCGCCTAGAACCGCACGGCCCCCTGATTCACAGAAATAAATTTATGACGTAGACATCACCATCACGGTGAAAATTAACACTTTTAAATTTAAAGGATCAAAATTAAAACAACCTAAAAATATTACTGCAAATAAAGAATGATGTTATAAAATTTCCGTCTCTTTCTCTCGGTTCTGGAACATATGTAAGATTATTATTCAAACTATTGTACTAATTAATTAATAACTAATTTAATAAAGAAAATAATACACTTCATTCGAATTAATTGACCCTATACAGTGATAACGGAGTTGTTTCAAAAGCTACAACCATTGAATGTTACATGACGACAAATGAATTTACATTGTCCACCCTTGCGGCCGTTGGATTACGTGGATCACTTCAAGTATGAAAGCGACGCATAGGCTACACGTCTAGGTTTGCAGGGCGCCAAGGCAGAATTTTCGAGAAACTTCCTGAAAAACTTTCCTCTGCGAAGGCCCCGAGGCGATTGAAGTCGATAGCTAATGAAACTTCTTCCCCGTGAAATGGAAAGCTTCCATTCGAGCTTCACACCTCGGACATCGTTAATGAGGAGGTTAACTCAACGGTAGAAACTTCTTCAACGTCCCATAACTGCCCTCGTCACTTAACCAGTACCGTTTCGCTGTAATGTCTGCAGAATTTAAAGCAATCTTGTCTTGACTCCTTCTGTTGTGAGAACGCCATATGACAAATTCACGTCGTGGTACAGATGCGAACGCACTTGAAATGGTTAATGATATGAAGAATCCTCTGTGGAGAACACATATTATGCACTGGGTGTTCGAATTACGAATCAGCAGTATACATTGTCTGCCCAAAAACGCCATGCAGACCAGCTGATGAAGCCTTTAGGATAAACAAAGTTTAGCGTTCCGTGGCGATAAAGTGTGCTTCTACTCCATGAAATTTCGCTTTGCTTCGAGAGTCGCACATAGCTGCTGTGTGTCTTCCACTGGGAATCCATCGCCCTCATTACAGTATAATGTGAAAAATAAAAAGCAGTTAACTCTCAGTTTGGAGATATCTACGGTTTTCTGTTACCAGGAGCACAATTTGCAAAATTAAAAAAAAGTCTTTGTCTAAGAATTAAATTCTCAGCTACTAAGATAATGAACAGGCACGTTTGTCATGGAGACGTGTTGGTTCGCCTTCATTTTCACTTCTGTAATATTAACCAATCCGAATCCTACCATACAAGGGCCAATGCGTTGTTCTTTAACAATATTGCTAATACCTTGTCAGATTCTTGCATTCATTTCGCACAACTTTTGCATTCCTGATCTCTGCGTATTTCAGCTCACAAATCTGTTGTTTATACCTCACTTTAAATGTCATCGACAAAATCTGATGAACGGCATGCCCCACTGGAGATAACTTTATAAGAAAAGTATTTTTACTACTTTAGGTTGAGAGTCATTTGCGTTAGACGTCTTTAATGTTCTGAGAATAAATGACAACAATTGTTTTCTATTACTTGTATAACGTATCAATAATTATGTTTACTCCGTATTTGTTATTGCGCTGAGTTCGTATTCTGTATATCTGTTATCGAAATTAATATCACCGGTGATAACCAAATAAAAACCTTACTTTCATTATGCCCCAAATGAGAGTAACTAGAAGGGTCAATTAAAAAGTTTGCTTTTCACATGTGTCATATGGCTCTTCAGAAGGTGTATAAAAACATGCTTTGAATGCAACGTTGTGTCGAAATTCCAAAGTAATCTATGAAGAACTTTGGGGATATACGATTAAGAACAAATGGACTTTAAAATTTTTATTTGTGTAGATTTGCTTGTGTAATCCCAGCCAGTCAATAGGACGCCACATTAGAATTTATTGTCGGTAGTTTCACTTCTCTGTCCGAGACGTTTAAATAAATTTCATCACTCTATGAAAGACACTCCACACAGCATCACTAACATAACGAATTTACTACTATAACATATTTAAAGCTATTGGTCCTGTTTCTCATGTTAAGTTGGGCCACTTTTTGCAAATGATAAGGGATGTGTGCTGTAATGATATATAAAACAGTGTATGTTATAGCAGTTTACAAGGAATTAAGCTGCCCTCACATGGGGCATGTGCAGAAATGTGTTACTTTTATAACGCAAAACACAAGTACATGACGAATTCGTCACACAGAAACATCCACCATGTACGTTTTCGCCACATTTCTTTTTTTATTGACTTATAAAACCACTCATGAATGTTTCTGTAAAGGTCAACGTTAAAAACGTCTGTCGTAACTTCATCATATTTTAACCGCAAAACCTTTTCACCTTAGTACATCAAACAAATATCTAATACTATAGGTGACTCCGCTAGGAAATAAAGGAAATCTGTAAGAAGCCATCTGAAGATCACTTTGTAAAAATTGAAAACAGGTAATGGTTTGAGTTAAATAAACTTTTTTAAACCATATTTGTAACTGATTCGTGCTTAAATTATAAACATTATAAGAGCTGTGACAGTTCAGTCAACATTCAGATAGGAAACTAACTTGAAATATAACGTAAAGCACTGTACATGAAGAACTCCCATCAATGAAAATCTTATTTATTTTCACACAAAAATTAGGACAATTAAACTGTAACTTTCGAATCTGATATAGTGTTATTTATAATTTTGTCCCCGACCTTCTCTTTTTCTGTGAGCAATGACTGATACTACATGTCTTTTCTAAATGGGTCTGTCAGTCAAGTATCTTATCTCTCGCGCAAAGCTGGTCTCCATTAATCATATTCCATACGTACCGAACAGCTTTTGTTAGTGTCCGCAAATCAGCTCTGTAGTTTTCAACTCACAGTGAAGTGAAACGGTATGATCCCACTCTCCGAGCCTGTTTTCTACCGTGCTGGAAATGGCAGTGTCATAACAGAACAGGGAAGAATAACGAATTAGCATCAACAGGAAGAGGCTTAACAGTCTCAGCTTTGCCGATGGTATAGTACTAGTGGCAAATGGTGTTGAACTACAGACTTTGGCTTTAGATCTTGCCTCGTAATATCAGGCAGTGGGAATGAACATAAACCTACCCAGGACAAAAGTTATGTCTAATATAACACGGCAGGAAACGTTCTACTACTGAACACTGTCGGAGAATACGTCTACCTTAGCCATATGTAAATATGAGGTCGGAAATCTATCGACGTTTCATGCTAGGCTGCCAGGGATTAAGAAGACGTTCAACTATCCTCAGGTCAAACACGACAATAAAATCGAAAAACAAAATTATTTTTGATCAGTGACTCTGTTCTGTTTTCACTTACGGCAGTGAGATCCAGACATTGCACGAATATACGAGTCGGAAATTTATAACTGCGCCGCGTGACGTGAACAGGTCTACAGTGAGATTTACAAGAAAACAAAAAAAGAGGGTAGAAGACACCAGATCAATAAGTGACCTCAGAGATATTCTAGGGCAATGGGCAATGGGCTGCCCATGTTGCCAGAAGAAATGATGACCGATAGACAAAGGCGTTGTTGAAATGGAAGGCAAAAAGGCGACCTCGAGAAACATCGCCATACCTGTGAGACAGAGACCCGAGGAAGATCACTCGAATTAACTGGCTAAATATCACTCAAGACGCTTACCCCAGGAAGAAGAATTTGCAAAGCTCACTACCTGGGGTCACATCATAATGGTTGAAATTGCTGATAGTGATGTTGATAATATGGTACTGGCAGGGAAAAAAAGGACGTACTGTGGTGAGTAGGAGTGATGATGCCGCCTTATCCTCTCAGGTGCGTACTAACGAAAAGTAGAGATTTAGCCACCATTACCTCGTCACACAATGATGAAGAGTGTGGACTCTGTGTGGGAGGACTGAATGAAACATACAACCATAACACATATACACTTTTTACACTTACCGTTCTGTCGCAATATGGTTGTTATGATTTCTAATATTTATGTAAAACGCTTCATATTGTAAAACTATTTACATCGTAAAATCTGAGGGTGAATGTGATGTCGACGGCCGCTGTGACCAAGCGGTTCTAAGCGCTTAAGTCCGGAACCGCGCTGCCGCTACGGTCGCAGGTTCGAATCCTGCCTCGGGCATAGATGTGTGTGATGTCCTTAGGTTAGTTAGGTCTAAGTAGTTCTAAGCCTAGGAGAGTGATGACCTCAAATGTTAAGTCCCATAGTGCTTAGAGCTTTTTTTTTTAATATGATGTCACCAGTTGTACCTTGTTAGGCAAGAGAAATCACCTTTGGCACTGTACAATTAAAATAGAAGCATCAGATACCTCAATGGAAGTTGGTAAAATGCAGTAAATAGGCTGTGTGCAAGAAAGAGAGTCGGATGGCAGCGCTTGAAGTGAGCAGACGTGTACGTCGCTGCCACGCACGTCGACGCTTTTGTGATGGTACTGAGATGAAGTGGCAAATGCTACAAATTAATGCGAACTTCGCAGAAAGCTTGCCGCACATAATCACAGCCAAGGGTACCTTGGCTTTTTCTGGTTTTGTAAAATCATTGCAACGCTGAGTTATAGTTTGCTTCGATTAATAACACTGGGCAACAACCAAAAAAACGTCATGGGTTTCTCAGCTGATTTAGACTAATTTTGGTGTTCTGAGTCCGAATATCACATTGATTTTGCTCTATCAGGTCAACTTTTTGAGATACAGCCATAGGCCTACATGACCATTTTTCCCTGAAATGTAAGCCTTTTTATAGGCTTCAATATGCTAATATTAGGGGTTTTAAGGGGATTATTCAGGACATATGAAAACAAAAGAAGCCTTTAAGATTGGAACAGTTAATCATTCCAATAGATGCCTTTTTTCTTACTATAGTATAAAATTTATTCTAATTATTATTGTCTGATAGTCAACTGCATATTTCTATTACTATTTCAGATTGATATGGCTTCTGCGCGACGTTCATGCATGAATAATCCAGACGTTTTCCGCTACATCTGCGGAGAATACACGCTTTCAGTGGACAGGAAGAACATCACGGGATTTGTGAAGAACGCCTACCAGGCTTACTTTCATGTCAAGCTGGGCGACCAAGATAAGCCCTGGGCACCGCACACGGTCTGCAAGAAGTGCGTGGAATACCTCCGGCGGTGGACGAAGGGCACGAAAACTTCACTGAAGTTTGGGATTCCGATGGTCTGGAGGGAGCCCTTTGACCATGCATCGGATTGTTACTTCTGCGCCATCAATACTACTGGCATCAACCGGAAGAATCGGCACAGCCTCCAGTACCCCGACCTTCCATCTGCCCGCCGTCCAGTTGCTCACTGCGAAGAAATTCCTGTACCAGCGTTCACAGAGCTTCCTAACATCGACGACGAGGCCACCACTGCAGACGAGGGAGGATATATAGCAGACGAGGAGTATGAAGCACAAGATGGTCGGCAGCTCTTTTCACAATGTGAGCTTAATGATCTTGTTCGGGATCTCAGCTTGTCGAAGACTTCATGCGAGCTGTTGGCCTCCAGACTCAAAGAGAAAAATCTACTTGGCGAGGACGCGCGTATCACTTTCTTTCGTAGAAGGCATGAGGACTACATGGGCTACTTCTGCCAGGAGGAAGACCTAGTGTACTGCAGAGATGTCGCCGGTCTTCTTGTTAAACTCGGGGCTCCTACATACGATCCGAGAGATTGGCGACTCTTTATTGACAGCTGCAAGCGCTCTTTGAAGTGTGTGCTACTCCACAACGGGAACGAGTTCGCCTCAATCCCTCTTGCTCACTCCACAACTCTCGTAGAGAAATATGAAGCAGTGAAGTACGTGCTCGACAAAATCCAATATGAGCAGCACCAATGGATCATCTGCGTCGACTTCAAGATGGTGAACTTTCTACTTGGTCAGCAGTCCGGGTTCACGAAATACCCATGCTTTATATGTATGTGGGACAGTCGAGACAGAGCCCAGCACTATGTAAAGAAAGTGTGGCCGCCACGAGAGCAGTTAGTACCTGGTGCGAGAAACATCATAAACGAACCTCTTGTTGACCGGGAGAAGATATTGATCCCACCGCTACACATGAAGCTTGGGTTAATGAAACAGTTCACGCGTGCTCTGGACAAGGATGGGAGGTGCTTCCACTACCTGTGCCGAGCCTTTCCGCGACTGACCATTGAGAAGCTGAAGGCCGGCATTTTCGAAGGGCCACAGATACGGCAGCTCATAAAGGACACAGAGTTCGAAAACTCCATGAACACGTTAGAGTGCGCCGCGTGGAAATCGTTTGTGCAGGTGGTGAACAACTTCCTGGGGAACACGAAGGCAGCAAACCACGCCAGACTCATCAGCAGCATGATAGAGGCCTTTCAAAAGCTCGGGTGTTTGATGAGTATAAAGATGCACTTCCTGTACTCACACATGGAGAAGTTTCCTGAAAACCTTGGGGCGATGAGCGACGAGCAGGGAGAAAGGTTCCATCAGGACATGCGCCAAATGGAGGATAGGTACCAGGGGAGGTGGGACGCAGTCATGATGGCGGACTACTGCTGGATGCTGAAGAGAGACAACCCAGCAGCTGCTCACAAACGGGAATCGAAGAAACGCCGATTCATGCCGTGAACTCTGAACTTTTGTGTCACGTAACGCTCATTGTTATACTAATATTATGATAAATATGCTTATTTAATTTGATGGAGTAAATAAAAACTTAATGAATTTGCATACGTTGACTTTTATTTCTTGAGGAAAACGGAAAAAATCTTCCGGGGTTTCTCAGCAGATGATACAAAGAAATTTGTTTTTTTACGAAAAATCGATTTTTAAAAATTTCTGTAGCAAAAAATCCTGACCTGATAGAACAAAACCAAGGTCATTTTCGGACTCAGGGCATCAAAATTAGTCTAATTCAGCGGGAAAACCCTAGACTTTTTTAAAAAAATCTTGTGAAAATCTGTTCCTAACTTCAGTTATAACACTATCATGTGCTTCCTTGGTTGGCTGACTACACTTCAGTTTAATAATTCTGATGAAACTATTTAAATAATTAAGTTACAGTGACAGTTGCCTTGTGCACTTTAATTCGTTGACTGAAACAGTACACCACTACCAAACTGATACTGTCATACACTACTGCAGTGTGTTAAACGTATAGTGTATTAAACGTACATAAACGTATATTTATTTGGTTTCCTGGTCTGGAGTACCAATGTTGTTTGTTTCTTATCAGAACCTGACATTATTATTACTGAAATGATGTAAGTATCGGTCAACACATTTGGTAAAAAAATGTTTAGAATTATTTGCAAGTTGAATAGGTTGCCCTGAGGTGGCATTGACCTGAGTTGGATATTCAGTTTAACAATAACTTTTCAGTTATAAAATAAAGAATTTTTCACGTCGATGAAAGAATATTTTGGTATGAACTGACTTTAAATCTCCTTTTCCGGAGTCGTAGTTTCACAGATAATGTTGGGTAGATTCCGTCTTTGTGACTTTCTTAAAAGTTTTATTGAGACTAGACGCGTTTCGTTTTGTTTCAGAGCTGCTTCATTGGCCACCTTATAAATTGCGAATATCCTCACAAATATGTCTGACGAGGTTATAAATGTTTATCTTGTTATAAATTACTGTTATTAAGCTCGTTTCATGTTTTGAATTACTGTTATTATGTAAATTTTGTTTCAATAAAATTTTTGCTAGTTAATTTTGCCCATTGTTTTGTCAACGTAGATTACGTATGTCAAAGGTAGATTTATATGGTAATATGTCCACAGTAAACTGCAATAATGTTAACTACAAAGTAGTTGCGGTTTTCATGTCTCTGTTTCGGACTGGCTGCTGATAATTACACACATAAATTATTATAATTACATTCCAGAGTTGAAGTGTGGCTTACGCTTGACTTCTCCTGTTGACCTTTATGATTCATTATAGTACTGATTAATCCTTGTCCTTACGTAAAGCAGCATTTATGTGTCTTCACTACCAGGTCTAATAAACGGTGCTTCACAGCGTTACACAGAAATGCTTATCCCGGTCTCTTGACTAAATCTTACATGTAGTAGTTCCTGGATTTCGTGGTAATAAAGCCAGTCAGTAGCACAGATTGTCTAGTATGATGTTTACACGGATATTCGAACACTTGCCTGAACGAGCAAGTAATTCGTAATTAGGTGCTCACGAAAATATATTTATTTATGGGGAGAAGCCACACCACGCCCACACCGGCACGATGGCCAACACAAAAGGTCTACTGCTATCTCTGCATATTTGTTAGTTTTAACTAAGTGATGTCTCGCAGGACGTGGATACCACTATGTTCTCGTACGTCTGATTACGATTAACTATTAATACGCGCTCATCTACAGATAGATTGGGTCGAAAGTTGAAAGAAGGGTAGCGGTTTGAAGGGCAGAGGAATAAACGTGCCAAGGCAAGAGCCAAGGGAAATTATAGCATCAGCGATAGTTTGATCGGGTTGTAAGAGCAGTAGCGGATTTCTTGCTGCCTACGACAGGTCATGCAAGAGTAGGTTTTGTTAGCAGTGGGTACCATGTTGGCGGATACATTTGATGTTGTGAAGCGATGTTACTCGGCGGCTGCAGCAGGGTACCGGGGTTAGTTTCTCTACCAGCATCAGATTATCTGTTCCAGTTGGTTCATCATCGGCTAGGTCACATATTGGATTCACAGTGTAGAGTAGTGTTGGCGGTTTGTTTGTGCGTTAGTGTGCAAGCTTGTCGGCTTCCCTGCTGTAGCCTGTTGGTCGGCTGTGATAACAGCTGGCATATCATTCGGTACTGCTGATGTGCAGGGGTTGCCGAAGTTGTCGCTTGTAAGTGTATGTTAGCTCGCTATAGGTTGTTATGCCTCAGCTACCAATGTGTCTGGCGGCTCAAGCTTCAACTGAACATAGAAGCTGCACACAAAATGAAAATAGTTAGCATTTTAGGAATTGCTCTGTTTTACTGGGACTACTAGTACAGTTACATGGGGACTGTTTTCGCAGAAAATAGTTCGGTAGCAAGATAACAGTCTATACTGGAATGGCAATGTTGACGGCACTTAATTTATCGTAAAGGCCGCTGCTCTTCCCCTGTGTCAGGATAGGTGAATGAGGATCTTACGAGAAGGCACTTATTCCTGCCACCCTTCGCCTGCCGTTTCTCTGTGTCTCCCAACCTCTTACCCTGGTAAGCCTCCGGCAGCTCTCCCGATGGGCCGCTCTAACAGCTTTTCGTCTAGGTACATGATTACTGCCGTTTACGAGGGCGGTGTAATGGCTACTTCGCTAAGTGGACTGGAGGCCTGCTCAGGGCTCAGGTGGAGGCAGCTGTAGGTTTGCCTCGTTGATGCCGAGGAGCCCTACTTTTGAAATGATCCGTCTGACACTGCAGTCTTTTGGGTTTGAAGAAATGTGGTTAGCACTTGATTCAGTACCTTGTTTTAATTGTATTTAATGACCTTCTGGTCAATATCAAGGGCAATGAATACTCGAAAACACTGTTAGAAAACGTATACTTTTAGTGATTCAACTTGGAAGCAGTTTACTATGAAATCGTAGCTCTCACAATACATGGTACTGTATTTTATTCCATTTTGCTCAATAAAGAAATGAACACTTCATTACAGCGCATTGCATATGCTGCGGAAACGCTACATAACGTATATGTTTTATGTCTGTTTAAGGAGCCTTCACGGCAGTGTGTAACGCCGGAAATGCATATCCTCCTATTTCCATCTATTGTACTGTAAGTTTTTTCCTTATTTTGTTACCTGAATATATGACCTTTCTGTGCCTTTATGTATTGTAATTGTTTTACTATTTGTATATATATATATATATATATATATATATATATATATATATATATATATATATTTATGCATTTATGTCGATGTATAATTGGTTTGTTTCGTAAATATTATTTGTATTTTTACGCTGGGTCTTGCCTAGGGAAAGCTGCTATCGAACGATTACATCGATAGGTCGTGTGAAGAATCAAAGTGTGTAGGATCTTTGGTAGTGTTAACTCTGCCGCGTGGAGCGCAGGCAGGGCAGTTGGAGTCGGGCTGGGGTAGCGAGTGGAGCAGGTGTGTGGTGTGACGCTCCCGCGAGTTGCCGCGCTTTCGGGGTTTGGCAGCATGTAATTGCGCTCGACTCGCGATGATAGTTTCTGACATGGTGTCGCGGACGGGAAGCATTAGCTGGCGCACATCAAGAGCTCGTTTCGCCTGGTGACCGTGTCGAGAAGAAGGCGCGCCAGCATCCAGCTTCTGCAACAGCGACGGCCGACAATGAGTGACAGTCGCCACCTCCTCGATCGACGGCTTCAAACCTTCAATCAACTAACAAGGAAGACTAAAAGCACGTAAAGTTTCAGAACTGTATGGCAGACCTCAGCTTTTCAAATTGTTCCATTTGCCTCGCAAAATTACAGCAACTTAGCATGAACCTTTGTTGCTCATTGTCCCAATTGCATTACCAAGCAGGGTCCCTTCCTTTTCCGAAATGAACCCGAGTGTCGTTGAAATTCAGACGCCAGCATTCAAGTACTATCATTGCATTTCATTACTTTAGTTTCAAAGTGCAGTTAAAGCATTCATATCTGGCTACAATAGTTAGATTACACAAGCACAAATTAAGAGTGCGAGTTTTGTTAGCATATTCTAGCTTACCTGTGACTGCAGCTCAGCTTGGTACGTACTAAATTTTACTATTGTTAATTATTCAGAATCATTTAATTCAAGTTCAAAGTTAAATCTCTTGTTTCAAAATTGAGTAGAGTCAAGTTGCTTTTGAAATGATTGTTGAGGTAGTCCAAGACTAACCGTATTCTGCTGGATTTCGACGTGCTTCAGAAAGAAAGCTCACTATTAACTTCAGTCACTAAATTAACTTTCGATTTTCCGGTTTTATTAATTCTTTTGCTAAATTAAGTCAGAGTGTAGCGAAATTTATTACTTCTGACAAACTTTCAGTTTTCACACTACACGTGTCAACCTTCAGTTGCCACGCTTCTAGTGCTAATTATATGTGTAATAACCTTTCTTTTTCAGTTACTATAGATGTTGTCCTTAGGACTGGCGACCGTGATTTCCCCCAAATCTCAAATATCTAATTACCGCTAGTTAATTGTTAACGTAACGGCCGCACATTTACTTTCTTTATTAACTTTACCCCTTTTCAAAATTAATTTCCACCAGTTTCATTTGCAATTTTCCTTTCATTCAGATGTAACACTTTCCTCCCTCTTTACCGACAGATTAACTTCGGTGACGATTGCTTTCCCAAATTTCCCATTAGGTACACGCGGTTTAATTTTTCACTGTCATTAAGATCGATAACTGAGGGGGAGGTTACACGTGGCGACCGTGACAGGATAATCTTCAAATTTGAGGTTGTTCTGGACACGAATTTTGCATTGTGCAAATCTCGTAACGAAGTACTGGTTACGAGATGGTCGGTACGTCAGCGAGAATATAAGTGTGAGGAATCCTAATTAGATTTGAGATTTGTTATTTATATTGAAAATTATTAAAATGAGTGAAGGCAACAATTACCAAAATTTGGTAGACTTGGGTACGGAACAATCGGTCGAACAGTGGGAAACGCGCACCGCGGTACCCAGTGTTCAGGGACAGGCGGCTAGCATGAAAGACGCGACCGCCGAAACGCAACAAAGAGCAGAAATGGAATTCCACACTTTAGAAAACGTTTCGGAGTCAGAAGTTAAAATCAAATGTGAATCCCTTGATGACGAATACGGGAGGACAATTAAAGAGGAAGCCGCTACGGAAGTAAAACCGGTAGTTTCCGGGAATTTAACTGATTTATTGAATGTTTTGATTAACGAAATCAAGAGTCAATCGGCCAAGCAAGAAGCTCAGTCTGAAAAAATTGAACGAAAGCTAGACAGTCACAACAAAGCTATTAATGTTGTTAACAACAATGTTGGAGTTGTTAACACAAAAGTTGATAAAATCAAAGACGATATTGTCGTGATTAATACCGAAATCGGTAATCTTAAACAGGAAATGCTAGGCGTTCAGGCGGAAATTGCGAGCATAAATACTCGTTTTTATTCCGAAATTAGCAGAATTGAGAAAAGTGTAGGAGAATCAGTTGCTCCGATCATCGAGAATAAGGTGACGGAACAAATTCAATTAGTGAAAAAAGAGGATCAAAAGAAGGTGGAAACTTTAAAGGCTTTAGTATCCGAAGTAGATACCAAAGTGACGAAGCAGGCTAAGACCTGCGAAGAGAAAAAAAGGGAAGTAGAAACGCTTGCGACAACCACTGACCAAGTAATTACGAGAGTGTCGGAATTAGAAAAGAAACTTGACGAAAAACAGAGCTATGTGCCAATCTATGCACATAGTTCGGAATTGTTGACGAAAGAGGAGCGGTTCGACCCCTTGAAAAAAGGCGGTATACACGCGACGGATTTCATTAAGAATTGTGAAAGAGTTTTGCCCAGATCATGGACTAATGAAAGAAAAATTAATGCGATTATTGATGTGTTGGCTGGTGATGCCAAGCGTTGGGGCTTAAACCTCAACATTACGAACCTGACTTTTGACGAATTTAAAAATTTGTTTCTGGCTGAATACTGGTCAGAGCAAAAACAGCAAAGTGTCTGGCGCGAATTTGTCGTATCGAGGCCTTTCGATGCGAATTCTCGCGGTTCGATGAAGGAGTTTTGTGAGGGCTGGATCCGCAAGTTGGAATATTTGCGTGATCGCCGCACGGAATCCGAAATAGTCTGGGAACTCTACAAAAAGCTTCCAGATGATACAAAACGCTACGTAGGAAGCAATTACAGGACAATAAATGATTTCCTGGAAAGAGTGGAGGACGAGGACAATTGGCGCAATAATCGCGACAGTGGTAGAGGCCGTGGTAACAACAACGGGTACCACAGCAACCACAACAACGATAACCATGGGAATAATGCATACCGCAACCATGGCAGCAATAACAATAATGGTTCGGACCGTAATAACAATCGGTACAATGCAAATAATAACAGGAATGACGGAAACCAGTATCGTACTAACGTGATACGGGCTTCACAGAATAGTAATAACACCAGAGGGTGTGATCAGCCGCCTCAGCAGCATCCGGGGACCGTATCTGCTGGGACGAGACAGGGAAACCATTAGCCGCGCCGGTGAGGGGCCGACCGGGCGTGGAGAAATTTTGGCGGCCCAATAGCAGGAGAAAACCCAGGTGTCGTCGATATGAAAATTCCGTGTGGAATAATCGACGGCGGGAGAATGTGCCAGCGTTAAGAGAAAGGAGTGCGCCCACGAGTAGTAGATCAGCTGTATACACGGCAGTAGGAAGTACATTCACTGTCAGTGAGAACAATTTAAGTAGTGTTCCGGAAATCGATTATAAAGTGGCAGCTGTAATACCCACAGCGAAACTGGAGATTGAGTTTAAGGATGATTCGCAAGTGTTGAGAGAAGACCAGATGTCGGATAAAATGTCCGTCATCGAGCGAGGGGATGCAGAGAGGGATGAGGTCTGGTTAAGGCAGTTCGGTCGCTTATACGACGAACTAAGAGATTATAGGGGTCTGTATGGGAGAAGCGTTTATGGGGAGCGCGGGCAGGATTTGCCGCGTCTCGTCCCGCAGGAAGGTAGTGTTTGTGAAATGATGGAAAGTTCTGGCCCTAACCGGCAGACTTTACTAGAAATAGTTGATGTTAATGGGGAGCACGACCAAGATTCGTCGTGTTTCGTCCCGCAGGAGTTGGATGTTGAAGTAGTAACGGAAAGTTCTGGCCCTAACCGGCAGACTTTACCGAAAGTTATAGTGGGAGAAGTAGCCGACCCATCCGACGCAAAACTCCAGTTTAAACATTGCGAAAGTATTAAGGAGAAAGATTGCGAAAATTTTAGTGATAGCCGGACACGATTGGTAGAAAAGCACATAGATTACAGCGTATATGAGGTTAGAGCTGACATTATACGGTCACACGATAGCAGTGTGGGTTGCGCAGATCTAGAGGAAGTAATTGCAGATACTACTGGGCACATTTCTCCGGGTAGATTGGCAGATGAGATCGATCTGACCAAAGAGGAATCAACGAAGGTGACAATTAGTGAATCTATAGCAAAGCAACACTCGCTAGTTGACGAGTTACAGGAAAAGGTTTCGGTATTGGAGGCGGAGCTACAGACAAAGCCTCAGGACAAACGTGTTGAAATTAAAACTGTATGTGAACAGAGGCTGAAAAAGCAGCCAGATAAGCCGGTTTTACGATCAAAGCCGGATGGTTTTTTCTGGAATGACCTGGATATAGACGAGGATTTACTGTGGGAAAATAAAGAAACAGTCGAGGACAAGTGTAGACAGATAGTAGTGTCTGTTAATATGCACGACCTACAACTAAACGTGTTGATTGACACCGGTGCAGAATTGAGTGCTGTATCTGGGAAAATATTTGAGTTAGTGAAAGACAGACCTGGCATCGTAGTTATGCCAGTAGCAGGAGTGAAAATTATCGGTGCTACTGGGAAGGCCAGTAAACCGGTCACAAAACAGATTTTTATCCACTTCGAGATATGTGGGGCACGATTTGAACAAGAGTTTGTCGTCGTGCCAGATTTAACTACGGAAGTAATTATCGGGTTGGATTGGCTATTAAAGTACCGTGCAGTGATTAATTGCGAAAGCAAAACTCTGACATGTACGTCACAAGATAAAACAATGGTAGTTGGTTTTGACGAGGCAGGAGGCGGTGTGCATAGGCAATACCAGCCTATACACATTGTTAACTGGCCGGATGACATTGACGTAGGAATGAATTTGGACTGCCGTAACGTGATGAATCTCGGCAATGACAGAAGTAAAAGTTTAGTGGAAGAGATAATCAAATTCCCTCCACGGATTAACATTAGTATTGGTGTGAAAAAAGATCGTTTGCGGGAAGTAATTAAGCTAAAAGCCGATGCTCGCATACGTCGTCATGAAGCTAAAGCGCGTTTTGCTAAGTTTGCAATCGGAGACTTAGTACTTGTAAAAGCTCATGAGAAATCAAGCGAGATAGACAATGAAATCTCTAAATTTAAGTTTGTTTATAATGGACCATATAAAGTCATTGGTATACCTCTCACAAATGCTTATTGCTTAGAGTATCCAAGCTCTGGAAAACGATTAGGTATACGGAATATTGTAGACTTGAAATTGTACCAACCTAGGATTGATTAATACCACAGAATGGGTAATTTGTACAGTATGTAATATAGAGTGTAAGATTTAAGGATGTGCCATGTTGCGATGCTTTTGCCTGACCTAGAGGTCATTAAAGAACTTGTAATTAACAAGTAATTAATTTTTGATTAGACGTTTCAACCAATTGAAAAATCCAAGCTGCTAGTTTAAGTTTTCAGCTGAGTCACAGTAGATTAAGGAATGTAAATATGCTTTTGTAACTAGCTGTCAGATTTCATGAATGCATGAATGTGTGTTTTACTAGTCATTGCCGATGTACTTAGACGTTGTTTTAAGTTTCAGGCTAGTACATGCGTGTGACGATGGACAGTGTTGAGTTATCCACTGTGATAGTATTAAGGGACTCCTTGAGATTACTCGGGAGTGAGTTTTCCTAAAGAATTCAGTGAAACGGACGTTCTGGAAATGCCGCTACACAGGCGAGTGAGATCAAGCGTGCCGCACAGGCGGGCGCAACAATACTGGCAAGGTGGAGCCGCTGTCGGCTCTTGGGTCGCTGTCGGCTTTCTTTGTACTTGCGAGTACGGAAGGCGGAGTTGTTTTTCTTCCCGGACAGCTGATGTGAAAGAATTTTGCTGTCAATATTTATGTTTTTGTCGATCTACTGTATATTATTTTCTTGTTTAGCGTTAAGTGGACTCTCATGACGAGATAATAATTATGAAAAGGTTATATAAAATGTGTATTCTATGTAATTAATAATTAATTTGCGTATTTTGATCTACCTGTTTTTATGACCATGTACTCTAATTAATTTTGCGAATAGTATTCCATTTATTATAGTATTACGAATTTTAATGATTTTGGAATAGCTAAACCATTTTCTATGCTTTCTATGAATTTTAATATGTTGTCAACCTGTTTTATTTTGTGCAAGATGACAGAGTGGAATAAGATTAGGACTGTCTCCACTCAATTTTTATGGTCTAAAAAATTGATTTATGCTTAATTAGACGAATGCTAAATTTTGATGATGTTTTGAGCATATGCATTTCCGCTGTTTATTTTTTGGGACATTTTCTGAGTCTGTTTAGGTTACACGAACATCCTCAGACAATGTGGGGCACGTGTAACGCCGGAAATGCATATCCTCCTATTTCCATCTATTATACTGTAAGTTTTTTCCTTATTTTGTTACCTGAATATATGACCTTTCTGTGCCTTTATATATTGTAATTGTTTTACTATTTGTATATATATATATATATATATATATATATATATATATATATATATAGTTATATAGATATATATATATATATATATTTATGCATTTATGTCGATGTATAATTGGTTTGTTTCGTAAATATTATTTGTATTTTTACGCTGGGTCTTGCCTAGGGAAAGCTGCTATCGAACGATTACATCGATAGGTCGTGTGAAGAATCAAAGTGTGTAGGATCTTTGGTAGTGTTAACTCTGCCGCGTGGAGCGCGGGCAGGGCAGTGGGAGTCGGGCTGGGGTAGCGAGTGGAGCAGGTGTGTGGTGTGACGCTCCCGCGAGTTGCCGCGCTTTCGGGGTTAGCAGCATGTAATTGCGCTCGACTCGCGATGATAGTTTCTGACATGGTGTCGCGGACGGGAAGCATTAGCTGGCGCACATCAAGAGCCCGTTTCGCCTGGTGACCGTGTCGAGAAGAAGGCGCGCCAGCATCCAGCTTCTGCAACAGCGACGGCCGACAATGAGTGACAGTCGCCACCTCCTCGATCGACGGCTTCAAACCTTCAATCAACTAACAAGGAAGACTAAAAGCACGTAAAGTTTCAGAACTGTATGGCAGACCTCAGCTTTTCAAATTGTTCCATTTGCCTCGCAAAATTACAGCAACTTAGCATGAACCTTTGTTGCTCATTGTCCCAATTGCATTACCAAGCAGGGTCCCTTCCTTTTCCGAAATGAACCCGAGTGTCGTTGAAATTCAGACGCCAGCATTCAAGTACTATCATTGCATTTCATTACTTTAGTTTCAAAGTGCAGTTAAAGCATTCATAGCTGGCTACAATAGTTAGATTACACAAGCACAAATTAAGAGTGCGAGTTTTGTTAGCATATTCTAGCTTACCTGTGACTGCAGCTCAGCTTGGTACGTACTAAATTTTACTATTGTTAATTATTCAGAATCATTTAATTCAAGTTCAAAGTTAAATCTCTTGTTTCTAAATTGCGTAGAGTCAAGTTGCTTTTGAAATGATTGTTGAGGTAGTCCAAGACTAACCGTATTCTGCTGGATTTCGACGTGCTTCAGAAAGAAAGCTCACTATTAACTTCAGTCACTAAATTAACTTTCGATTTTCCGGTTTTATTAATTCTTTTGCTAAATTAAGTCAGAGTGTAGCGAAATTTATTACTTCTGACAAACTTTCAGTTTTCACACTACACGTGTCAACCTTCAGTTGCCACGCTTCTAGTGCTAATTATATGTGTAATAACCTTTCTTTTTCAGTTACTATAGATATTGTCCTTAGGACTGGCGACCGTGATTTCCCCCAAATCTCAAATATCTAATTACCGCTAGTTAATTGTTAACGTAACGGCCGCACATTTACTTTCTTTATTAACTTTACCCCTTTTCAAAATTAATTTCCACCAGTTTCATTTGCAATTTTCCTTTCATTCAGATGTAACCCTTTCCTCCCTCTTTACCGACAGATTAACTTCGGTGACGATTGCTTTCCCAAATTTCCCATTAGGTACACGCGGTTTAATTTTTCACTGTCATTAAGGTCGATAACTGAGGGGAAGGTTACAAGTGGATGGGATTTCTGGCACTGTTTAGGTGACGAAGAAGTGCCGGACCAGCTTTCTCCTGATGCGACAGCCGTGCAACGCGTAAAGGGGCTTCCAACTTTGTCAATACCCCGTCATTAGTTATTACAAAAATGAATTTGCCTTATACTGTAAAAATGATGGAGCAGTGTTTTTTGAGACACTTAAGCACATTTTCAGCCAAGCTACATTATAGATGTGTATTAATTTATATAACGATCCATTTACATGGTTGTTATCTGTACTGCTCACACGCAGTAAATATTTCCCGAGCCTTCAGTTTTGTCCAGTGGTTGTAATTGGACTTCAATTTGAAGATATTTTTCCTGAGTGTGTGGCATTTAATTAGTGAAAGTAGATTTCCTGATCACTTAACGTGAAGCTAGATCCAGCATTCGTAATTCGGTAGATTTACTTTATGTTCTTATGTTGAAGAAATCTGAGCAAAACAAATGTTAAAATAAATTACACAGACAGGGGTAGCGTAATGTGTCACGTAACCAACGCAAGTATTCATGTTGTTTCTAAAAAGACATGTGTATAAGCGTTTTGATTCTCCGACTAGCCCTGATAATAAGTTTATGACATTCCACGTGTCAATAAAGAAACGGAATTTTAAGGAAGATGATTGTCAGGAGATGTTGTGATAGAACTCATAGGACTCAGAGCAAAAATACGTGCTCCTGAAACTGAAGCGTAAGGCGGAGAGTGGAAAGTGTGAAACTCTCATCGGCAAATTTACTTAACATTTTGATTACCGGAAATGTGTCTTAAATGAGACCGTGCGCTATTTATCTCGATCAGATATGCACACAGCTTTGACCTTAAAGGAATACAAATTAGCTCCTACAGCTAAAGTTGATAAGTTGTTTATGTAGTACAGTGAACATAGTTGCGTGCTGTCGTTGCTGCTTGTGCAACAGTTGATTTGGCAGTAACACACTGTAACTGTAGCTTGTGTCTTGTAGATATATACAACAGATATAAACTGGGAACGCAAGCTAATTGTTGTACACACAGGATGATTGAGCTACTCCTACTCATAGGTTCTATGCCACCCAAAATGCATTCAAAAAACCTTGCGCACGATTTTCATATACTCTCGCTCGCTATGCGCAAACAATTAGTCTTACAGAAAATGGCCCTTTTTGTAGGTTCAATAAGGTAGTTAAATTTTATGCTGGGATACATTATGGCTAAAGGCTGTAGTTTTGGAATTTTTCAAGAAAAACATGACCTTTGTTTTTCTTGACTAACTCGAAAATTGTGGACTCCAGTGAAACCATATCCCTGTACAAAGATAGCTACATTAATTTTTTTACAAAATGTCGCGTTCATTTTTTCTGTAGGACTGACAGTTTGCATTTAGCGGGCTAGGTAATACGAAAATCTCGCCTGTTGTATTTGAAGGTGTTGAGGGCTGTATAAAACCAATAGGTGGGGGTAACTTAATTACCCTGTACAATCACCTTGTGAATGCTACAGGTCTTCTTACTTCTGTCCTTGCTGAGAAAAATTTCAGAGGAATTCCGCCTCATGCAAGAGACAGTTTTTATAGTTTTGTTGTCATCCAGACATGTTTTAGCACTTTTTGTGCTAACTTCGAAGGGTTTATTTGTTTATTTTCCAAAATTGTTGTTACATGTTGACCTGTAAATAAAAATATTTGCATTTGTAAATTGAGCGATTCTCAAGTATTTTATATTAGTTTCCATAAAGTACAGAGTTGACATGTATGAATGAGCTAAAACATAACTATGTTGTCCACTTATGATTGGTCTAAATGAAGTGTTGGCAGAAGAGCCAACACCGTGTTGCTAGAGGAGGCCGAAATGCACGCGTTTAATTACACGCAGACTGGCGTGAGGTCTGGAACAGGACAATGTCTTGAGAATTGCAAATAAAGTACGTAGATGATGTAATACTTAACTTTAATCCATAATTGTAGAACATCGCTCTTCATGATACATGCTTCACAATAATAAATATCAATTGAATACGGCGCCTTGCTAGGTCGTAGCAAATGACGTAGCTGAAGGCTATGCTAACTATCGTCTCGGCAAATGAGAGTGTGATTGTCAGTGAACCATTCCTATGAACGTCGGCTGTACAACTGGGGCGAGTGCTAGTAAGTCTCTCTAGACCTGCCGTGTGGCGGCGCTCGGTCTGCGATCACTGACAGTGGCGACACGCGGGTCCGACGTATACTAATGGACCGCGGCCGATTTAAAGGCTACCACCTAGCAATTGTGGTGTCTGGCGGTGACACCACACTAAATTTCTAGCTTGTTGTAAATTTCGGAATATTGCTTATGTATACATTTATTTATATACCTCACATGAAGCTATTGGTTGTCTAAGCGGGTAGCTTTAGAATCACTACAGAGTTTATAGTCTTGTATTTACAAACAGTAAAACTTTTTTTTAGTTTCTATTTATTACGCATATCCAACTGAGAATCGCTATATATCAAGTTATTTAGCATGTTTTCCTACAGTTTTCTTGGTGTTGTGACGACTTATCCTTGGTTTGCGATATGTTGTCGGTTTACACACCTTTCATACGTATTTTTGGTCAGGTTTCGAGTTTCTGCCGTCATTACGTGTTATTATGTGCGTGTGGTGTTCATTTATTTCGTTGCATGTTTGTTTGGGATGTAGTGCACGAATTTCAAGTGTTGTTGAACGTTTGTGATGTTTATCTCGTGTACGTTTGTGTGTGTGTGTGTGTGTGTGTGTGTGTGTGTGTGTGTGTGTGTGTGTGTGCGTGCGCGTGTGTGTGTGTAACAGGGGGAGAGAGAGAAAGAGAGAGAGAGAGACAGAGAGAGAGAGAGAGAGAGAGTGGATAAGTGGAGTGAATGGTGTGGAGTATGGGGAGAGAGAGGAATTTAATTTTAGAGGGTGGGTGCTATTTATATAGTTCTTCTGTTGTGGCAAAGAGGCTCTTGTTGGAAAATGATGTGTATTCGTTGAGTACTATATACCTTTGGCCTACGAATTTCGGGATATAATAGTTTTCTTCTATTGTTAATTTTTGGTATAAGGTGTTAATAGTTTTAAGAGATTCTGAATAAGTTTCTAAGTTCGTTAGGTGGTGATTCTGTGCCATTAGGTGATCTGCAAAAGTTGAAGGTAAGCTACTGCCTTTCAGTGCAGTAAAATGTTCCGTATACCTGATTCTAAAATTCCTGCATATTTGACCCACATATATAGATTGACAACAGTTGCAAGTGAGGTGGTAGATACTTTACTGGCTGTATTTGGCAGTTTTAATTCTATTTCTTCCACATCTTCTGTGTATCGTGTTGCTGGTACTGTATTTTACTTTAAGGCCTTCTCTCTTTAGTAAATTCCCCGCCCTCTGTGTCATTACGTGCCATTTATTGTGTACTGACTGCCGATTTGGTGTGAGTTGTTTTTTATCTGTGAATGTGGATGTGTTCCTGGTTGCGTTTTGCTTTTTCTGTATTTTGTTGTTCATTTTATCTACTGTCGTTGAATCATACCCAATATCCTCTGCAATTTCCTTTGTTGTTTTCAATTATTCTGTGTAGTCACGTTTATTCATACGTGTTTTGTTCAATCTGTATAGTAAATATCTAAAGCTAACTTCCTTTTTCGTCTGTTTATATATCAATGATGAACTGTATTTTTGGGTGGCTGGTGTTTAACTCTTCATGAAGTCGTCTTATACGAGATTGTACGAATATTTTATTTTGTACTACTCTGATTTAACTATGTTATCGAAGATTTGATATTCTCTGTGAGTGATGAAAATGTCAACTAGGAGGCCACTGATTGGACATCCCATGGGTAGTCCTTTTTGCTGAGAGGAAAACTTTGCTGTTGAATGGGAAGTAGATTTGCTAAGTGACGATTTTGAGTATGGCTAGTAACTGTTTTACGTTCTTCTGGTCTATTTTGTTTGTCCAATATTATTTATGAACGTTTAAGTAGATGAAGATTTTTAAGTAACAAGGCTATAATTAATTTGATATCTAGAATTACTTTGTGGTGATTTCTTATAAGTTCTTCAAATATAGCTGCTTCTCTTTCTTTAAATTGCGTAGGTGAATTAAGATTATTAAATAGCATTGTAGTGTAAATTGTTTATCTTTTTCTACAACCATTAATAATTTATATAAGTATTGTTTTTCTAGCACAGTAGCTATTATTCTGGTGTTTATACTTGCTCTCTTGCCTGTTAATTTGAGTATCATCTTTTACTTTTAAATTGACAGCCATTAGACATTCTTTGCTTTAAGGGCGAGTATTTCTTTGTATAAATTTGCTTAAGTATTTTAATTAAAAATATTGTTTTATGGGATTAATGCTATAAAGTTTTTCATCTTAGGCTATGTATTTGTTTTCTATTTGTTCATTATGTTCTTTTTTATTTTTTCCTAGAACTATAAATTTTTATTTTGGGTTTTTATTACTCAATAATTGATTATAGGGATATGTTTTCTTTTACGTGCAAATTTCTTTCATTTCTGCTGAAATGTGTGTGAAGATGGAGATTTTATCAAATTAAACGAGTGTTGCTGTGGTTATTTCTTACTTTTTCTATTTCTTATTTTTTTTCTATTTAGTCACTTGAGTTCCTTAAGCATCTGTTTTCAGTGTGTTTGTGTATTGTCTGTTTGGCTAGGTAGTACATTATACTGATACTGGTGCATATTTGGAGACATATATATATATATATATATACCACGGACCCTGCCATTGATGGGGAGGCTTCCGTGCCTCAGAGATGCAGATAGCCATACCGTACGTGCAACCACAATGGAGGGGTATCTGTTGAGAGTCCAGACAAACGTGTGGTTCCTGAAGAGTTGCAGTAGCCTTTTCAGTAGTTGCAGGGGCAACAGATTGGATGATTGACTGACCTGGCCTTATAACACTAACCAAAACGGCCTTGCTGTGCTGGTACTGCGTACGGCTGAAAGCAAGTGGAAACTACAGCCGTAATTTTTCCTGAGGGCATGCAGCTTTCCTGTATGGTTAAATGATGATGGTGTCCTCTTGGGTAAAATATTCCGGAGGTAAAATAGTCCCCCATTGGGATCTCCAGGTGGGGACTACTCAAGAGGACATCGTTATCAGAAGAATGCGTTCTACGGATCGGAGCGTGACATGTCAGATTCCTTAATCCGGCAGATAGGTTAGAAAATTTAGAAAGAGAACTAGGTAGGTTAAAGTTAGATTTAGTGGGAATTAGTGAAGTTCGGTGACAAAAGGAACAAAGCTTCTGGTCAGGTGAATACAAGGTTATAAATACAAAATCAAATAGGGTTAGTGAAGGATTAGGTTTAATAATGAATAAAAAATAGGAGCACGGGCTAGCTACTACGAACAGCATAGTGAACGCATTATTGTAGCCAAGATAGACACGAAGCCCACGCCAACCACGGAAGTACAAGTTTATATGTTAACAAGGTCCACAGATGACGAAGAGACTGAAGAAATGTATGATCAGATAAAACAGATTACTCAGATAGTGAAGGGAGACGAAAATTTAATTGTCATGGTGGACTGGAATTCGATAATAGGAAAAGGAAGAGAAGGAAAAGTAGTAGGTGAATGTTCAAATATGTGTGAATTCGTAAGAGACCAAACTGCTTAGGTCATCGGTACCTAGACTTACTCGCTAATTAAACTAACTTATGCTAACAACAACACACACACACCCATGCCCGAAGGAGGACTCGAACCTCCGGCGGCAGGGACCGCGCAGTCCGTCACATGACGCCTCAAACCGCGCGGCCACTCGGCGCGGCCAGAAACTGCATATGGACTGGGAGTAAGGAATGAAAGAGGAAGCCGCCTGGTAGAATTCTGCACAAAGTTTGTACATGGAAGAGGCCTGGAGACATTGGAGGTTTTGGGTAGATTATATAAAGCTAAGACAGAGATTTAGGAACCAGGTTTTAATTTGTAAGACATTTCCAACGACATATGTGGACTCCGCCTACAATCTATTAGTAACGAACTGTAGATTAAAACTGCAGAAATTAAAGGTGGAAATTTAAGGAGATAGGACCTGGATAAATTGAAAAAAAAAACAGAGGTTGTAGAGAGATTCAGAGAGAGCATTATGGAATAATTGACAAGAACGGGGGAAAGAAGTACAGTAGAAGAAGAATCGGTAGCTTTGAGAGATGAAATAGTGAAGGCAGGAGAGGATCAAGATGGTAAAAAGACGAAGTCTAGTACAAATCCTTGTGTAACAGAAGAGATATCGAATTTAATTTTGAAAGGAGAAAATATAAAATGCAGTAAATGAAACTGCAAAAAGAATTACAAACATCTCAAAAACGAGATTGACAGGAAGTGCAAAGAGGTGAAGCAGTGATGGCTAGAGGACAAATGTAAGGATGTAGCGGCATATATCACTAGGGCTAAGACAGATACCACCTACAGGAAAATTACAGAGACCTTAGGAGAAAAGAGAACCACTTGTATGAATATCAAGAGATCAGATGGAAAACCAGTTGTAAGTAAAGAAGGGAAAGCAAAAGGTGGAAGGAGTATATAGGGGGTCCATACAAAAGCGATGTACTTGAGAGCAATGTTATGGAAATGGAAGAGGACGTAGATCAGTTTAAAAGGGAAGACATGGTACTGCGTGAAGAGTTGGACAGTGCACTGAAAGACCTAAGTCGAAACAAGACCCCGGAAGTAGACAACATTCCATTAGAACTACTGATAGTCTTGAGAGAGCCAGCACTGAGAAAACTCTTCCATATGGACAGCAAGATGTACGAGACATGCAAAATGCCGTCAGACTTAAAGAAGAATATAACAATCCCAGTCCCAAAGAAAGCAGGTGATGACAAGTGTGAAAATTACCGAACTATCAGTTTAATAAGTCACGGCTGAGAAATACTAACACGAATTCTTTACAGACGAATGGAAAAAGCTGGTAGAAGCCGACCTTGGGGATGATCGTGTTTCTAGCATTTGTAGACATAGAAAGCTTTTGACAATGGTGACTGGAATACTGGCTTTCAAATTCTGAAGGTCAAATACAGGGAGCGAAAAGCTATTTACAATTTGTGCAGAAACCAGATGGCACTTATAAGAGTCGAGGGGCATGAAAGGGAAGCAGTAGTTGGGAATGGAGTGAGACAGTATTGTAGCCTATCCCCGATGTTATTCAGTCTGTATATTGAGCAAGCCGTAAAGGGAACAAAAGAAAAATTCCGAGTAGGAATTAAAATCAAAGAAGAAGAAATAAAAACTTTGAGGGTCACTGATGATATTGTAAATCTGCCGGAGACAGCAAAGGACGTGGAAGAGCAAATGAACGGAATGGAAATTTTCTTGAAAGGAGGATATAAGATTAATGTCAACAAAAGTAAAACGAGGACAAAGGAATGTAGTCTAATGAAATCAGGTGATGCTGAGGCAATTTGATTAGGAAATGAGACACTTAAAGTAGTAGATGAGGTTCGCTATTTCGGGAGCAAAGTAACTGAGGATGATCGAAGTAGAGAGTATACAAAATGTAGACTTGCAATGTCAAGGTAAGCTTTTCTGAAGAAGAGAAATTTGTTAACATCGAGTATACATTTAAGCGTTAGGATGTCTTTCCTGAAAGTATTTGCATGGAATGTAGCCATGTATGGAAGTGAAACATAGGAGATAAACAGTTTAGACAAGAAGAGAATAGAAGCTTTCGAAATGTGGTGCTTATTAGAATGCTGAATATTAGATAGGTAGATCACATAACTAATGAAGAGGCATTGAATAGAAATGGGGAGAAGAGAAATTTGTGGCACAATCTGACTAGAAGAAGAGATCGGTTGACAGGACATGTTCTGAGGCATCAAGGGATCACCAGGAGCGTAAAAATAGTAGAGAGAGACCAAGAGATGAACACACAAAGCAGATTCAGAAGGATGTGGGTTGCAGTAGGTACTTGGAGATGAAGAAGATTGTACAGGATAGAGTAGCATGGAGAGGTGCATCAATCCAGTGTCTGGACTGAAGACCACAACAACAGCAACATTGATATAAACTGAGCCCTGAAAGCGTTGATCCTGGAGATTAACTGTGAGAACAACGAGATCGAATGCTATTGGACAACCATCAAAGGTGATCACCAATTTGGAAGGTAATTTTCTCATTATTCTCATTTCTGCCATTTATCATTACTTTCGTCTCTCCTATGCTTAATCGCAATCAATATTCGGAACCCATTACACTGTTCACTCCGTTCAACAGATCCTATAATTTTTCTTCTTTTTCACTGTGAATAGCAGTTTCAGCCATGGACTACAGGTAGCACCTTACACTACTAATCAAAACACCTCACGTTCGGGTTCCAACCCAGCCATCGCTAAATTATGTACGAATAAATATGTAAATGTTCGTCTGTTCAAAACTGTATTACACCGGAAGATCCTCACCGATTGTTTTGAAATTTTGACACATCGTTGTATACGAACACTTTCGTGTTTTAATGTTTTTGTGAACCTACTTTGTAATATATATATAAGAACTTCATGGATTTACTTCAAATTTTTACACGTCTTTGTAATAAACTTATGTACATATACAAGCTCTTGATCGTGCCAGTATGGGCGTGGAGTGGAAACAAAAACAGGTTTTCTGGCGGCATCCTCTGTCAGTGCAATATGTGGAAAACTCTCACGTCGCAGCCTGAAGAAACCTTGTATTCATCGTTTGGCATCTTCGGATAGCATGGCGTTGGTTACAAGGGAGGTACCTGTGTGTCGGAGGCGTGCTCACCAAGACGGACAAGTGTTTTTCTGCTATTTTTCGTGGCTGTTCTCGTCTCCATAGTGGTAGATTACACTGGCTTTGCTGTGGTTAAGAGAGCGAGTATTCCAGTTGTAATTTTCAAGCATTTCTGATGCACGAATCACGAATTAATGACCTAAATTCCAGCCTGTGTCCAGTTATTTTTGGGAGATGGCTTTTCATATTTGAGTTGGCCTTGGTTTGCCCTGTCGGCATTATATCAAGTAACGAACCAATGTGGCCTTATACCTTAATGCATGGTTAATGTGTGATTAATCACGGTACACTGTCTCTCTTAAATTTTAGCCTTAAATTAAAATTATTCTGGGTTGTGTTTTTGCTGCCTTGGTTGAGTGATATTTAGTTATTGTGAGACAGTAGCCCACGTAGTAGTCACTGTGATTCAGCATGTACTGTACGCCCACTCAACGCGAGGCTTCCAAGCTGGTCCCGGTAGCCTGCTGTCCTGCTGCTTAAGCACTGCCGCTGTGTCTGCTCTCTCTCTCTCTCTCTCCCCCTTGTGACCACAGATCCGCGGCACCCTGCGTTAGTCGAGGCGGGCGCCAGCCACAAATCCGCTCACCTCTGTTGTAGTTTGTTAAGTTAACCTGATTTGCACATATCGGCTTTCTAGGCACTCCTGAGTTTCAGCTGTGAGGTATTCCAAAGGTCTCTGACGATTAAATTCTTGAAGTGGGTCCTGATTTTCTGGAGCTTGTAACTTTACGCTCCAAGATCTGTATCAACGTTATTATCTAATACCTTTAATGGACGGCTGCAAATATGTTACCACCTTCTGTACCAATTGGAACCTTTATAATTTTAGCAGGGTTCTTTTCGGTCTTTCTAGAAGTACAGAGGTTGCGGTACTATCTCCCCTATTCAATAATTTTCTTGGAATTATCAAATTTAAATATGATTATAACTTTTTGGACGTCCGCCCCTGGTAGCTACGTGGTCAGTGCGACGGAATGTCATACCTAACGGCCCGGGTTCGATTTCCAGCTGGGTCGGACACTTTCATCCCTATCGACACGCAAGTCGCCGAAGTGGCGTTAACTCGAAAGACTTGCATCAGGCGACCGGCCTATCCGACTGGAGGACCTAACCACACGACATTTCCATTGTAACTATTTGGACGATGTCTTTATACGGCAACTTCTGAGGAACACTTGAGTCATCTTGAACAAGTTTTGCTTTGCTTTAGAGGGCCTGGCTTGATTCTTGAACCATTGAAAATTAACTTATCCCGCGCTCATATGTCATTTTTGGGCTGGTTCAAATGGCTCTGAGCCTAGAACTACTTAAACCTAACTAACCCAAGGACATCACACACATCCATGCCCGAGGCAGGGTTCGAACCTGCCACTGTAGCGGTCGCGCGGTTCCAGGCTGTAGCGCCTAGAACCGCACTGCCACTCCGGCCGGCTCATTTTTGGGGCATTTGGTGTCAGCTGCCGTGTTTAGAATTTACCAACAACATGCGCATCATTTTCATATGTTTCCCCTCCTACGCTCAAGAAAGGGGTGACTAGGCTTATTGGTACCGCAAACTTTTTCCGCAAATTTATCCCGAATTTTGAGAAGTTAACAGCTCCTTTTAACAACTGAGGAAAAAGGGGCAGTCCTTTAACTAGTGTGAGAGCCAACAAGTGGCCTTTGAAGCACCAGAGGCATGTTATGGGAATCCCTAATTCTGAATTTCCGTTTTTCATCTAAACCGACGCCTCCAACACAGGCATTGCTGCCGACCTTGTACACGAGTTTGTGGGCCAAAAACGTCCTCAGCTTCCGAACTAAAGTATTTTGTGTGTGATTGGGAAGCCCCCGCGGCATGCTCTTTACGATAGAGAAGTTCAAATTTTATTTGAAGCGCCGGGAGTTTTACCTCGAGACGGACAATGAAGCTTTGAGCTGGATTTCAGGGAGCCCGAGTATAACTTGAGGAATCGCCCTCAGTCGATTGTTTCATGAGGATGACAAATTCCGAGAAGACCCAGCCATTCATTCCATTAAGAGTCGTTTACAAAGTGGTGAAGAACTCGATGATTGTACCTTGAGCATGGGGACTTTACGCCGTAAGGATCGTCAGGGTCGTTGGTTAAAATTTGTCTTTCTATAGATTCGATCTTTCCACCCTTGGTCTAGAGAAAGCGTGTTTTATTCATACTCAAAACATCCTCGGTACCGCTTTCGAAACCCACCAACTTTTAAATATTGATTAATAATCAGACTTCCGGCATAATACGTCGCCGTCAATGTGCCAACGACCTTGTCAAAGAGGGCATTGGAGCGGACAGATGTTCAGGGCATTCTTGAGGCGGAAAACTGCCCCTAAAGACGGAAGAATCAGCAATTATCAACGGCATGAGGAGTCAGAAGGCAACGGAAACCACTGCACTAGAGATACATAACGTGTATCTATAGGGCACGTAGCCTGTAACTGAGAAAGTGTCATGATGGTCTCTCCATTGGTAAAATATTCCGGATTAGTCAGGGTTACCAGACGTCCGCATTTACGTGGTCATGTCCTCATTTTCGACGTGAAATGTAGCGTCCGCATACATTTTTGCGATTTCTGTTAAGTCCGCATTTTTTGGTTTTGGGACTGAAGACCTTTTGATTTTTGTTTTCATGTCGTATCGTCAACAATATGTACTTTTTACTACGGTCATTGAATTGTGACACTTGTTATTAGCTTAAATTCGATCTGTTACACAAAATCGAAAATATCGATCTGTATTGCATACAAATTATGTATCTTTTACCCTCGAAATAGCTGCTTCGACCATAGGTAGTATCTATGCTCAAAGCATAGCAGTGATTGTCTACATGCTGTTTGTTTTTGTGTGACACACGTGTTTTTAGCGAATTTGTTGATCATCCAGCTGCATCTTTACTTTCCGTATTCATCCTATTGGGTAAGTATCGTGAATTTCAAAATATAGCTTATGGCACGGAATTTTGTAAGCGAAGACTTCTTCATGGTTTAGCTGAACAATATGTTTTGATCATTCTGTAGTGGACTCACAAGGCAGCCAGTCCACAGTGACGGGTAGCCGAAAGGGCACACGTACACACACGCCGACTGGCGCGAAGTCTGGAACAGGATTCGTAATGAATGTGATAAAGAAAAGAACGTAGCTACTAGAACACTTAACTTTTATATCGTCCTTTGGTATACAGCATTCTTGATGATACAAGGGAGACTATCTTGAGATACATGCAATGGTACAAATGGCGCCTTGCTAGGTCGTAGCCATTAACTTAGCTGAAGGCTATTCTAACTGTCTCTCGGCAAATGAGAGAAAGGCTTCGTACGTGTAGTCGCTAGCAACGTCGTCGTACAACTGGGGCGAGTGCTAGTAAGTCTCTCGAGACCTGCCGTGTGGTGGCGCTCGATCTGCGATCCTGACAGTGGCGACACGCGGGTCCGATATGTACTAATGGACCGCGGCCGATTTAAGCTACCACCTAGCAAGTGTGGTGTCTGGCGGTGACACCACATTCCTCCCCCGCAAATCGGCGAACGGTCGTATGATAAGGCTTCCGCCCGCCGTGGGGAGGACCCCATGTTGACGTATGCGATGAGGTGGGGAGCCTAACAACAGGCGAGTCTGTGCCACCCGCACCCTGCCATTTGGTCCGAGGGGAGCTAGGAAACGCCTGAAAACCTAGTCCAGGGTGCACGTCAACATGCGGTGTATGCGCCCGTAATGAGACAGGAGGGGCCGAAGGGTCGACCTCCATGTGGTCGGGGCACCTGACGGGCGAAGACGACATCTGGTCCGGAGCGGGCAAGAGTTCCATGGCGGAGTACAGCTGGTCACGGGAAGCGATCGGCGGCGAGCGACCCAGGGAGGCGCTGGACGGCTGCAGTGAAGCGTCCACTGCGGGCGGCGCCGGTGGCGGCGGCAGCGGCGCATCGCCATGGGGCAAAATGGAAGGCATCGTCAGTAACACCTGGGGATGAGGCGAGCCAGTAGATGGGTCCCCAGGGCGCCGACCGGACGGCACCGTCGCTGAAAGCAGACGGGGAGCGGCAGAACCCGGGCGACGACAGAGGCGCAGCTGATTGAGATGCCGACGCACCTCACCAGAGGCCCCCAAAACCAAATACATCGCGCGGCCGACGCAGCGAAGAATGCGCCCTGCGAGCCAACGCCGTGAACCGCGAAAGTTGCGATAGAAGACAACGTCGCCAGGAGCAAAAGCAGGAGTCTGCCGCTGCACAGGAACCTGATGCGGCGGATGCAGCAAAGACATCAAGGTTCGATGAGGACGACCATGGAGCAACTCAGCCGGCGAGCGACCATCTCGGGGCTGAGAGCGATACGAGGACAAAAAGAGCAACAATGCGGCCTCCCGAGAATGCGACTCTTTCAACTTCAACATCTGTGACTTGAAAGTCCGGACGAAACGTTCAGCGGCACCGTTTGAATGAGGCGAAAACGGCGCGGATGTCAGATGTTGAATACCATTGGCCTTGCAGAATGACTGAAATTCTGCGGACATGAATTGTGGGCCATTGTCGGAAACAATAGTCTGCGGAAGACCTTCAATGCAAAAGATAGCAGACAACGCTTGGATGGTGGCAGAAGACATCGTGGAAGACATCCGGACAACAAAAGGAAAATTACTGAAAGAATCGACCACAACCAACCATCGAGCATTCCAGAATGGACCAGCAAAATCAATGTGCAAGCGTTGCCAAGGGGAAGTGGCTTTCGGCCATGCAAAGAATTTCCGCGGCGGGGCGGATTGTCGTTCGGCACACGCCATGCAAGAAGAGCACATAGTCGTAATCGCAGCATCGATTCCGAACCAAGTACAGTGCTGACGAGCAAGTTGTTTCGTGCGCACTATACCCCAATGTCCTTGGTGAAGGAGCCGTAAGACAGAGGACTGTAACGAACGCGGGACCACTACTCTGGACTGATCATTATCAGGACGCAACAACAAAACACCACGTCGTACAAAAATTCTCTCCTTGTGAGCAAAAAATCGGCGAACCAACGGATCCTCGATCCGTAACTTCGACAAGGGCCATTGTGTAGCAACAAAACGCAAAACAGTAGCAAGGACAGGGTCAGAAGCTGTGGCTGTAGCTACACGACGAAAATCAATCGGAAACGATTCGACCACGTCATCGGTTTCCGAATCAATGAACATGCAAGCAAGTTCGGAAGAATCGAATGCTTTATCCTCAGCAAGAGGCAAACGGGACAACGCATCAGCGTTTCCGTGCTTAGCAGTGGACCGATACAAGATATCGTAGCGATTGGCGACCTCATAACGCAATGCGTGGGGAACATTGCGCGCTCGGAAAATTTTCGGTTGCGCGTTTACTTGCAGTTCCAAATGTGCTGCATACTTCTTAACGCAACCAAGGCCCGGTGCAAAAATGTCTGCAAATTCTTCACAAAGACGAGAAACACTGGCGGAAGGCACAGTCTGGTTTACTGATAGGACCTGATTGACTATAGACATGTTAAACAACTGAAATAAATCCAACCCAAACAAGTTCACTGCTGAAGAAGAACAAAGAACATAAAAAGACACAAGTTTTGTTTGTTCCTTGTATGTAGCAAGAAGAGTGCACTGTCCTAACACAAGGATAGCTTGTCCGGAATAACTATGTAACTGAACACGTGCAGCACGCAACGGAGGTTTGCCCAGTTGTTTGTACGTGTCGTGAGTGAGTAGTGAAACTGCAGCTCCGGTATCGAGCTGGAATGGGATCACTAGTCCGGCAAAGTCCAAATCTACTAAAAGTTTATTGACCTGCTGACGACAAGAGCGACTGTTTTGTGCGACTTGAACAGACACTGGAACAGAATCACGCGCGACGTGACGGGACTTCTGTCGACGTCGACGCACACTTTTCGTGGGACGAACACAGTCACTGTTAGCGAGAGGAACACTGGGCGGAGTGGCACTAACTACATGACTGTCTATGGGCGAAGGTTCACGAGCCCGATTGTCCTTGGTTCGATTCCGGCGCGAAGCAAAGGGCCTGGAATGGTTGTGAGTGTCTGATCTGAGCTTTTTCTGGCAAACACTTTGAACATGTCCTTTCTTATTACAGAAAAAGCAAACAGCTTGGCGTGACGGGCAATTCTCACGCGAATGTCTAGTTGCACACCGCGGGCATGATTTCACTGCATTTGCTTGCTGTCGCGGGACACATGGCGGTGCGGACGTGCGCGAAGGCTGTTTACAGGTCCGCGCAGCGCGCCCGGCAGGCCGGGTAATGCGACACACTGCTGGCGAAGTTGCAAATGATTCCTGAGCAAAGTCAAGTGTGTCTTGCCTATCTAATATGTCTATCACTTGTTGAAGGGAGGGATTAACTAGTTTCAAAATCTGTTCCCGTATGCGAACATCAGAAACGTTCTGTGCTATTGCAGCACGCACCATAGTATCTGAATAAGGGAGTCCACAATCACATTCAAACGCACACTCCCTAGTAAGTCCTTGCAAAGTTGCAACCCACTCCCTATTAGTCTGACCGGCCGTACGTTTTGTACGAAAGAACGTATACCGTTTTCCAACGACATTGACTGTTTCCTTGAAATAGGCATCTAAAGCAGACAAAATTTCTTCGTAGGACAGAGTTGCTACGTCGCGTCGGGGAAACAATTTCACTATCACACGGTAGGTGGACACACCTACACACGAAAGCAAAAACAGCTGCCGCTCATTACCTTAAATTCTGTAGGCGGCGAGATGAAATCCAAATTGTCGGGACCATTCTGTCCAAGACTCAACGGCTGCATCAAAGCTACGAAACGGGGGTGCAACCGCATGTTGTGGCTGCGGTAGCGGCGAAGCGGCGGCGGCCGCATCGGGTGGCAGTGCACACTGACCCTGGACGAGCTGTCCAAGGGCATCCAATAACGCCTGCGTCTGCTGATTCTGCAAGCGATAAAATTCGGACAGTACATCTGGAGAATGTGGCGAAGCCATGACAGAAGCAAATTAATACAATACGAACGCTAAAGTCCCTTTTGAGACTCGTCGCCAATGTAGTGGACTGACAAGGCAGCCAGTCCACAGTGACGGGTAGCCGAAAGGGCCCACGTACACACACGCCGACTGGCGCGAAGTCTGGAACAGGATTCGTAATGAATGTGATAAAGAAAAGAACGTAGCTACTAGAACACTTAACTTTTATATCGTCCTTTGGTATACAGCATTCTTGATGATACAAGGGAGACTATCTTGAGATACATGCAATGGTACAAATGGCGCCTTGCTAGGTCGTAGCCATTAACTTAGCTGAAGGCTATTCTAACTGTCTCTCGGCAAGTGAGAGAAAGGCTTCGCACGTGTAGTCGCTAGCAACGTCGTCGTACAACTGGGGCGAGTGCTAGTAAGTCTCTCGAGACCTGCCGTGTGGTGGCACTCGATCTGCGATCCTGACAGTGGCGACACGCGGGTCCGATATGTACTAATGGACCGCGGCCGATTTAAGCTACCACCTAGCAAGTGTGGTGTCTGGCGGTGACACCACACATTCTTTGTTTAACTTTTGTTTAAGATAATTTCTCATCATGTCAAAGAGGAAGTGTGCATTTACGGATAAGGTCCGAGAAAAATATCCGAGCTTTCGTCCTGGAAGAGTTCAATGGGAAGCAGAATGTATGATTTGTTGCCCAGGGACCTATGTATCTATAGCAAATCACGGCCCGATCTGGAAGTGGACTTGAAAACAGAAAAACATATGAAGTGTGTTAGAGGTGCAAGTTCGTCAGGTAAAGTTAGTAATTTTTGTACAAAACCCTGTGCTGAACTGGACACCAAACTAAGTGCTGCTGACGGAACTCTTGCTTACCATACTGTGTTTCACCACAGCCGTTACAAATCTATGGACTGTACCAGCGGACTGTTGAGAGATATTTTCCATGACTCATCCATATCATCCAAAATATCGTGTGGACGTACCAAAACTGAAGCAATAGTGAATTCAGCTCTAGCACCTCATTCACTAGAATGCATCATGAAAGATCTGGAGTGCATTCTTTTTGTTGGTGTCTCGACAGATGCTAGCAACCATGGGAATATTAAAATGATCCCCATTATAGTTAATTACTTTGATCACAGGAATGGAGGACTGCAAATGAAACTTCTAAATATAGAAAGTAGACCAAATGAAACTGCAGAAACTATTTCAACATATATCACTGATACGCTTAACAAGTTTAAAATTAAGGAAAAATGTGTGGCGTTTGGTGCTGATAATTGCAACACAATATTTGGTGGCATTAAAAGAGGTGATGGAAATAATGTATTTGCTAATCCAAAGAGGTACTTAACAAGGTATTGGTTGGAGTGGGATGTCCTGCTCATGTTCTTAATAACTGCATTCAGCACGGCACTGACCTCCTTGAGATTGACTTACAAGGATTAATAATGAAAATATGTAACCGATATACACTGTCCGTGTAGAGTCACTAAAGAAATTTTGTGATTTTGTCGAAATAGAGTACCAACAACTTCTCAGCCATAGGAAGACTCGATGGCTGTTACTATTTCCAGCCATTAAGACACTTACAGAGATGTTTCTCGCTCTGAAATCCTTCTTTCTGTCACAAAACAAACCTCCAACAGTCCTAAAGAATTTTTTATGGACCCTATTAATGAGCTATATCTATGGAATATCCAACATTTAGTTGGCATTTTTCATAATTATATTAGTATCATAGAAAAGGAAGAAAACTTCTGTATTCCCGTCGTGGTGTTCTTCAGCACAGAAAAGATGAAAATTTTATATATTTGAGTGTGAAAGAAAGATTGTTTCAAATGGAAAATGATGGTTATGCTTTGAAGGTGAAGGATTTTAAGTGCCATGTTGGTATCCTCTATGAAGGCTGTTTGGAGTACTTGAATATGTGGATGGAACCATTTTGTGAATTTTCTTCTTTAAAGGTGCCCAGATCATCATGTCATCCCGAAATTCATCAGGGTACGGCCTCAAATCGATACGAACAAGAACCATTTACTATCGGGCCAGCCATGCTTTATTATGGGAGAGGATACAACACCTCCGGAGCTTCATAGACTATAACAACAGGCAACTGTACAGCATGCATTTATGGCTGTCAACTACGTTATCATCGAAGGACTGGGGTAACATCGACCGAATAACCCACAACCAGTCCTGCATGGAGGAGGACTTGGTCAGCAGTCGATAGAAAAAGAAATTTGAGGAGCTAACGGGAAACATACACCACTCACAGCTAAGTCTGGATACAGCTCGTACTGTGGTTAACATCTCGACACAGACCATCAGTGAGGCAACGACGTCAGTTCTGTCCAAAGGGTTAAACTTCGCAGTTACGCCCACAAAGATTCCCACAAAAGAGGTCATTCAATCTGTGGAGGCGTCACTCCACCAAGTACTACTTGTAGAAGCAGAAAAGATAAGGCAGGAAACTGTAAGTATTTTACAAACAGCAAAACCACTCAGAGCCAATATCACACGTGAAGAAAGACAGGCCATTAAGGAGCTCAGGAATAACAAGGATATTGTGGTCCTACATGAGGACAAACGAAACGCTACGCTTCTAATGGACACTTCTGAATATGAAAAGAAGACGAACAAACTGCTAAGCGATCCTATTTATAGAGTACTTAGGGGTGGCCCGACGGTGAGGATAGTCAGGAATACGAAGGCCCTAGAAAAGAGAATTGATCCTGACACAGCTAAGAGACTAAACACCAAGGCGCCTGTTCCTCCTAGAATCTACGGAGTACCTAAGCTCCATAAGGAGGGTTATCCGCTGAGGCCCATAGTGAACGGAATAGATTCACCTACGTATTATGCGCAGAAACATCTGACACCTAAGTTACGGCGTCTTGTGGGACAAACAGCCTCCTACGTGAAAGACTCTTCCCACTTCATACAACTGATTAGGGAACAGCGACTAAAGCCATCAGACATTATGGTCAGTTTTGACATCAAGTCTCTCTTCACTAACGTACCTATTGAGGAGACTATGCGTATTCTACAGGATCGGATCCCACCAGATATCTGCGATCTGGTGCGCTTATGCCTGTCATCTACGTACTTCACCTGGCGGGGAAAATATTACGGTTAGATGGAGTGGCAATGGGTTCCCCGCTATCCCCTGTAGCTGCGGACGTCTTCATGGAAGCCTTTGAGCAAACGGCCCTAGCTTCTGCTCCGTTACGTCCCAGTTGTTGGCTACGATATGTGGACGACACATTCGTTATCTGGCCTCACGGTGAAGCGGAAATGGGAAACTTCCTCCAGCACTTAAATAGCCTGCACAGAAATATAAAGTTCACACATGAGACTGAAAACAAAGGTACCTTTCCATTTCTGGATGTGGAAGTATACAGAGCTGCCGAAGGTAAACTGGGACACAAAGTGTACCGGAAGCGAACGCACACTAATAGGTACCTGCACGCGGAGAGCCACCACCACCCAGCTCAAAAGTATTCTGTTCTGCATACGTTAACTGCCCGAGCCTACCGGATAAGCGATGAAAATAACATCAAAGAAGAATTAAAGGAGCTACAACACACGTTTCGTGCCAACGGCAATGATGACATCATATGAAACGTAGCTAAAACCAAAGGGAGCAGAACACGAGAAGAAGGCAAAGAAGAGAAGCTTCCACTGGTACACTTACAATATGTAAAAGGCGTCACTGAACGGCTAGGCAACGTCCTACGCCGACGAGGTTTCAAACCGATTTTTCGAAGCAGTCACAGGATCCACGAAATGATAGGTTCCACCAAGGATGTAGTCAACAATCTTAACGCTGCTGGTGTTTACGAACGACGGTGTGAGTGCGGAGCTGCCTACATAGGAGAAACAGGGAGACCTGTCAGCTTACGAGTAGCAGAACACGAACGCTATGTACGATTACAACAACATAATAAATCGGCGATAGCGGAACACCACCGTGACTGTGGACAACCTATCAGGTTCCAGGAAGCCCGAGTATTGGCGAAAGAGTCGTGGATGCGAGAACGAAAAATACGGGAGGCGATCGAAATTATTAAGCAGCCTGACATTATCAACAGAGAAGATGGCTACAAACTCCCGGCGTCCTGGCTGCCGGCCATCCCAGTCCAACGGGCCGCGAGCGGTCGCGGGGCAGAAGCTGCACGGGACACGGACGTATCTGCACAAACAGCTGTAGAGCAACTGTCAGTCCACTTCCGCGCACACCAGGAGGAAAACCTGCCGACCAGAAGCCGAACGCTGATTGGCGGACAGCTACCAATCGTTGACGACATGGACATCCACGAATAGCCTCTTTCCTTCCTTCTTCCCTTACATCATGACTAGCCAATCATATTAGAGGGCCATTTAAAAGTTTTACAATAGTGAAGTCAGACATCGATAGTCTGTAATAAATAGATGCACTTATCCCAATGCAAAACCAGTCATGCCCTGAGGAAGGCCGTTGCAATTCGGCCGAAACGTCGGTTCTAGTTTATTGGTTCAAATGGCTCTGAGCACTATGGGACTTAACATCTATGGTCATCAGTCCCCTAGAACTTAGAACTACTTAAACCTAACTAACCTAAGGACATCACACAACACCCAGTCATTTTAGTTTATTATTGTTGTTAGTTTTAGCAATGACGCGGCATAATACCCAGAATAATTTTAATCATCATGCTACATACTGTTTTTCTTGTTGTTATAGCATAGAAATGTGCTGCCAGGTCCTGGTATGTTGCAGGTGCACCTTCGAAGAGTTTTTCCTTTAGATAACTGCAAAGGAAATAATGATACGGTTTGAGATATGAGCTATAAGAAAGCCCTTCCACATCATACAGAGCAGCTTACAATTGTTGACAGTGTCTCAGTGCAACCAGTTCTATTTGTTGATGTCCTCATGGAGATGGATGTGACCCTTAACGACTGTTCTATTTTCAAAGGCGTCAATCAACACATTTGCAAAAGAATATCGTTGCTGCACATCAATGACCTTCAAATTTTTACATTAACTTCAGGAGAGACACTCGTAACATCCTGAGTAGCTGTGCTGCATGTCTTTTTGATGTAGCGGGCTCACTGAATAGGGTTCGTATTCGTTCCACATCCTTCAGGAGTCCAACTGAGGCTACTCTTCCTTAGTTGCCCCTCTTTGCAGTCATATAGGGGTCGAGGCTTTTCAAAACGTTGCATCAACACGCAAAACAAAAAAATCGGTATGAGTGGAAGCTTAAGTTTTTTTTCACAATTGGACTTCATTTCAGTACCGTAATATCACTGACAAGTAGTCGTTTTAGATGGTGCTGTCCTTGGATGAAGTTTACTGTTGAATGCGCGTCTCGCGACAATAAACATCCATAATTGGTATAGAATGTCTTTACGATAAACAGACTCTGTTTCACCGATTCCGTTCTGAAGATTGAATTGAGACGTTGAATGAGCTACAGAATTTTCAGAGCTACAATACAACAATATCATAAGGAGGCTGATTTATGGCACACGACTGAACTACAGTAGAAAACTCTCTCTCTCATCTATTATGCGCCACCCTGTATTTGTTCCTACCTACAGGAAAAAAAACCTAAAGGAAGAATGGATGGAAATTTTAAGTACACAGTCTTATTATTTGTGCCGTTGCAACCAAATTCCTTCTCATGTTGGCGGACCACGCAATAGATTACGCCTGTTTTAGAGGAACACAGCAGGCTCTCGAAATCGATAAAGGATTCTCGTGGATAAGGAGAACGGAATGGGGAAATAAAGAAACGACGGAAGAATAGACGGTCTCGCTAGATCGTAAGTTAAAGAAAGTATTCGGCGCCATTTTGTCGATGTGTAGATCGGGTTTCTCTTTCTCCGCAAGGGAACAGGTAGGTGCAGGGAAAGAGAACGGGGTAGGGACAGCGAACGCTCGGTTAGGGTAATTCGGGCTGTGCCGGTAATACGGGAGAGCGACGCAAAGGCGGCGCGTTGCGGCTGTGGAGGCTCTTCCGCAGGAAGGCGAGCGGCGTGGCGTGGAGCGGCGCTAGGGGATCACCTAACGGCAGCCAGGCTGCGACGGGACGGGACGGCGACCACGTACCGGGGCGTCTACTGCTGCACACTCGAACCGTTTCCCTTCACAGGATGCGAGCTCTCCACGAGAAAGGAAAAGACGTTACTGGCACTTCTGCTCTGTTGCATTTAACCCTTGCAAGCTAACCGTTCCTGTGGGTGCCCGTGACCACTCTGAGGTATACGTCTGGTGGTTGCCCAGTAGAATCCGTTCTCGTTGTTAGCACAATTGCTCTAGCTGGTTAATAATGATTTTCAAAACAATTTCATGGTTAGACTTATTTCCGTACACATACATACGTAAAAGGACCGTCACAGGCTTTTGCTTTCAATTTTGCATATTTTCATCAACGTTTCCAATCCATTTCTTCTCTGAATACTGCCACCGACACCAACCTTACAACTCCTGCATACTGCTCACAGTACAGCAACCGCTTTAGCCTCACACAAAGGAAGTTAAATCAGGAACAGTAAACCCAATGTTAACAATAGTTGTACATTCATATTGTATTTTCTTATGATATCGAACAAAAGTTTCGGTAATAATTAATAATAATGATAATCATTGGAAATCAAATTTTAACGGTGAAAGTTTCCAAAATGATAAACGGTACATATAAATTACATAATGTGCACAGCATTTCCGAATTGAAACCATTTAGGTGCAAGTGCAATTTATATAGGGTGAATTGCCCTAGTGTGGAATACTTTTTATACCTACTCAATGTATTGCACTTATGTTTCACATATAGGGTGATTAGAATTAAAGTTAAACTTCAAAACCTCTATAGAAGTAACACCGCTGGTCAGAATGACGTAAAATTGCATCGGACTATCATCGGAGACGAGAGCAAACGTAAGGCAGAAGAAAAATAAAAAGTTACGAAATGTAGCAACAGATGGCGGAGAAATAATCGTAATTTAATAGTGGTCTACTACAAATGACAAATGAATCTACAACAATGCCTAAGGTGTACGTTTGACGTTAAACATACAGTACTACTAGTGTGCTTGGGTGTACGGGTGTGACACTGTTAGTTACGCAAGACAGTCCACCACATCGTCCACATTACATCAGATGGGAAAAATCGGTTTTTAAGTGTCTTGAGGCCAAAAACCGCATAAAAAAGCATCACACACATCGGTTTTTAATTTTTATGAGGACAGCAGCTGCTTAAATGGATTTTTAATATGCGGAGGTGCGCCATCTTGCATAAAAATGATCCCGTCCACACATCCACGCTGGCGGGGAGCTGGAATGACGTGGTTGAGCAAAAGACACTCACAGCGCCTACCAGAAACGGTACAGGTAATAAGACTGGAAGCACCTGTCTCTTAGAAAAAATATGGCCTATGATAACTGATGCAGTACACCCGCACCACACGGTGACCTTTTCAGGATGAAGTGGTACTGGTTGATTTGCATGTGGATTTTTCGTTGCCCATTTTCGACAATTCAGTGTATTGACATATCCTGTCAGATGGAAGTGGGCTTCTTCTGTCCAGAAAATCTTCTGCGTCCAATTATTGTTCTCTCCCACGCGAGCAAGAAATTCTAAAGCAGAGGTCTCTCTTTTGGCAGGTCAACAGGAAGCAACTCGTGCACATGGGTAGTTTTGAATGGATAGCAAAGAAGGATGTTTCGTAGGATTTTACGCGCTGTGTTCAAGGGTGTGTCCAATGTTTGGCCAATTCTCCGTGCGCTAGACGTTTGCGCACCACCATTCGTCTCCTCCTGCATTGCTGTGGCCACTGCTTCCTCTGACGTCGAATCAATTCGTTTCCTCCCTCCACCAGATTGCACACCAAAAGAACCCGTCTTTTCGAATTTCCGAATCATTTTCTCGAGACCCACAGCAGTCATCGGACTAACGTCTTCTTTCACACCCTTCAGTGTCCGCAACTTCTGCACAGTGACGTGTGCACAGTCACCATTCTTGTAATACAGTTTTCAAGCAGAGCGCGATCCTGAATTGAGGTAGTCACGCGAAAGGAGAAAACGCCGTTTATCCGGCGTGTTTATACCAACTTCAATGGGTTTAGCGCATGTCAGGTCTTTTCATTTACGTATTATCAAACATACAGCGTCATCTACTGATCAATTTTCGCACAATTTTTTTTTGTTCAGTCTTAATTTTTACCCCTTCTCTGATAATGTTCCGTTGGAATTTTACGCCATTCTGACCGGTACTGTTATTACTACAGCGTTTTGAATGTTTAATAATAATCACCCTGTACGCGAGGGCTATTAGCAAAGTAAGATCCAATCGAGCGCAACACAGTGTAAATCCAATGAATCTTTGAACAGATGTGATGGGCATTGTCCCCAATAGGCCCGTCGACTGCGTCACGTCGCTCTTTTCGGTTTTGAGTGCACATTGAGCACGTAAAGATACCTATAAATAGTGTCTCTCGGCATGTATGAAAGCGTGGTGAGAGATTTCACCTGATGCCATGCAGCCCCACATAACATAACTGTCATGCGTTTCCTCCTTCATGACAATTCTCAGCCACACTCTCAAAGAGCAACGCAGAGTTTCTTTTCTGCCACATGAGCTGCTAGCTACGAATAATGGCATAGACAGCGAGCAGTAGACCAGCGTAGAGAACTGGCGGAAAGCACAGGCGGCTGCCTTCTATGACTAGGGTTTTGGTGAAGTTGGTACTACGCTACGACAAATGTCTTAGACGGAGCGGCGACGTGGAAGGCATAGCTAACAGTTGCAAATAAAATATTTTTTATTTTTTCAGTTGTTTCCATTTCTGACCTATCGGACCTTAATTTACAACTAGTTCGTAATTCTAAGAAAATGAAACACCTACAGTAATCCTTATGATCTTATTTATTGTGTAGTTACGAATTTCAGCCCTCCAATGTACCACCTTCAGGCAAAGACGACATCACAGTTACAGACAGTCTGCGCAAACCAGTTATGTTCGCCACTGATATGTCGTATAAATGGATCGTGATAACCAGTTTAGCATCAACTAAGGCCTGAAGACGGCTAATTCAAGCGCCCATGCTGGTAGCTTGTAACGGAACATATTAAAGGCTTTACTTTAATGAAGTATGCGATCCCTTCCAAATTCAACCAGTTTAATGAGTATTTATGATTATAGAAAAGTTATTGTGTATGTTAACAATGATTGCATAACATGTCTCCATAAACAGTCAACCCATTAAATTATACTGAATAACTGACCCACACAAAAGTTAATATCACTTGATCACTGATACAGCAAATGTCATCATGTAAAAATACTAAGTTCATCTTAAATAATTAATATGAAGTACGAAAAATAGTGGCCAACTTAGGTATTTTGGATCTCCTTAAATAAAAATCACCCAGTGAAACCTATTTGTTCACTAGGAGCGTTTTCACTCAGTATTCACGTAATCAATCCTATTTTAGACGAAAACCAATGTAATTCTTAATAATTCATGTTACTTACTTATTTATGCAAATTAGAGAAGTCAATTGACAAACTTCTAAAAAACGGCCTTTTTGTAACAAAGAATTATTCTGTCAAGTCAACAAATCTGTCTGTTATTTTAATAACATGTTAAATTATGTCACTCAATGCAAATTAATAACTTTTCTGCACAAATTATGATAACAGATGTACATGTGACTTATAAACTATATCTCTTTTTAGTAGTTCTTTGACAATCTTATAAATACAAGCAGCGAGAAGGGTCAAAAGGCAGTCGGAGGGGGGCAGTCGGAATGTCACTTTGGTGAAGTGTGTTTCTGTGTTATTGTTTGGGATGGAAAAACAATGCAAAGAACATGTAAAGGAAGTACTACTTTGTGTTGTGTTATGGTCTTTGGTGGACAGTGGAATTAAGATGGCCACCAAAGTAATAAATATTTGATGTTTACATATGTGTTGGTTTCGTTTGTTCTTTATCATCAAAAGCACATGAAAAACACGGGACCTCATGTTTTTAACCCTAGACAACCAGATTTAGAGCCAGCATCAGCATCGAGACACAGCAGCGATCCAGCAAGCAGCAGCGATTACTATAATGCATTGTAATGGCGCCAACCTAACATCAAGTGCTAACAAGCTCCGTAAATTGGAGTGAAATAGTGCGATTACAGCAACTAGAGATATCAACGACTAGGCGGACCATTTACAAGCTGCACAAAAAATAACATTATAAGGCGGCTGTAAGTGTTTCGTTTTCTTACAATAGTATTCCCCCAGACCTCCAGTCAAAAGGGTGGACATAGAAAAGCCTTCGTATTAGTGGTAATTGAAAGAAAAATTTCTTATTTACTTGCAAGTATCATATTCAAACCCCAAAACAAACTAACTATAACGTTATTTGCAATAAACCATATTTTATAAAAGTGCATTTGGTCATCAGTGAGATACTCCAAACCACACATGAAGAAATTTGATATCGGCTGACTTGGGTTAACAGATGTATGAAGTAAATGAACATTATAACATGTGAGTATTTTATGTACATCAGTATTCTGTTTGGTGATTTTAACGTCAATTGTCACATAAAAAACATATTTTACAGGTTTCGTTTAACATTTTGACTTGCATAGCACAGTTTTTTTCCAGACAGTTTCCACACATCAGCTGCTGTGTTGGGTTTCCAGCACACTGTTGAGTGGCCAATAAGTCACATGTTTGAGATTGTACTCAGACACCAGTACCACTTTTTGAACATAATTTCCGACAGAGGACACGTTCTCCATCCTCCTCAGTGTTTGAAGAGGACATTAGTAATTTTGCTGGTCTGGTCTTTCGACCACTCTTGTTTTTGTAGTTGGATCTAGGCTGGAAGGCTGACATGGTTCAGATATGCTACTACTGATTGACTGTATAGAATTATCGCCGCCATTGAAGGGGTATATATACCAGCTTCCCTAAAACCATTCATGGTAGTTTCTTTTCTTTCCACTTTAATACAAGCTTTCCCCAGAAGCTCGGATATTTGACAGCGTGTAACCAAATGTACTGAATCTCTGTTATTAGTCATCCATTTCCGAATCTCGGCATTACAGAAAATCTTCAGTCGACACATAAACGCAACATCTAATGGTTGTCGTTTATGAGGTGTCGGGGGAGGCAAACAATTGAAACATGATGCTCTTTATCGTAAATAAAGACATCTAAAATCGCAGAATTGGAGTAATGCGCATCAAGTATTAAGAGGACTGGGTCTGATGCCAGAAGGTTTGGTAGTTTATTACGAAATGTTTAAACATTTCGTGTTAATGTCCATCTTAATCTTCCAGATGTATGGGGTGCTCCGTACATAAGCACATTCTTTATATTCTGTCTTGGAAATATCAGGAGCAAAGGTACATGATTACTGGATGCACTCATGCAAACAACGACGGTGACTAAGCTTCTCAGCCGAAGAACGTGAACCTACTTGCTTCTTCCCTTCCTTTATACGACCTAGGCCTGTTTTGAGTGAGAAAGATAGCCCTGTCTCATCACAGGTGTAAATTCAGTCAGGTTTGTAGAAATATCATTTAAACTCTCCGTGTAAAGTATCAACAAATTGAGGCACACTTTCGTTACTGAACAAGCGCACTCTGAACAATGATGCTGATTCAGGTGTTCTTAAAGATATGGAGGAATTCCTCTTTTAGATATTTCTTTAATCACCTTATTCCGACTCGTTATCTCTGTTGAAGGGGTTTGGTATATTGTTGGCCCGAGCAAGGTGAAAAGCAAGTTTGCGTACAGCGTTGCTAGGCGGGCCAAAAAATCTCTTCTCTATCTCCATACAATGATCTGGAAGGTCTTTTTCCATGCTGACTGGTGAAGTGGGCTTTCTGCTTAATGGTACGTTCACAATGTCTTCAACATTTGAATTACGTTTTAATTTTAACCATGCTGCACACAAACCGATTTTAGTAGTGTTTTAGCAAATTATGCAGGACGATCCCACAATGATTCCTTTATCAATGCATTATATTTATACGTTATACGTTATGTTAAACTATCCACTCAATCGCGAAGTCATAAATACTCAAAACTTGTGAAACTTTTATTGCGACACAGAAATATCACTGAACGTTAGCAGGAAACCAATGATGTTTCTTTCTCTGCCAATGTCGCTGTAGTAACAGCTGCACTGATGTCACCTTCATACAGACTGAACACACTGGAATTTCACATTAGGCAAGTATGGCACATGAGGGCACCTTACATTATGGCTCTGATCACTATGGGACTTAACTTCTGAGGTCATCAGTCCCCTAGAACTTAGAACTACTTAAACATAACTAACTTAAGGACATCACACACATCCATGCCCGAGGCCGGATTCGGACCTGCGACCGTAGCGGTCGCGCGGTTCCAGACTGTAGCGCCTAGAACCGCTCGGCCACCCCGGCCGGCCTTATATTATGTATTTCACATTGATACATGCGTGAACTTCGTTCAAATGCGACTCTAGTTATAGAAATAGATGTAAAAAAGAAGAATAAATTGTGTAACGCACGATCGAAAAGTTTCCCTTTGAGGGAGTTACTGCAGCTCGACCCTACTATGTGTATGTAAGCACCAACATCTAGGAAAGGGATTAGTTTAACATTCGTATCTTACCGAAGTGCATGGAGTAAATAAGTAAACGTGAACTACGGCGACGTTTTCATCAAATGCATCCAAACAGGAACAACTTGCTGGTATCCTCTTCTTGGCTGGTGAAGGACAAACACAAGTAGACATACATCGGAGAAAGAAGACTGTGTATGGGGCAGCATATCTATCGAAAATCACCGTTTTGGAATGGTGCGCCAAGTTTCGTGCTGGTCGCAGTTCGACGCAATATGCCGGTCGATCAGGGACGCCCGTCTCATCCATTACGGACAATTGGGGCACACTGGAGCACACGCCCTAGAATCCTGTCTGTCGCCATGCGGTTATCACCCCTTTACTCACTTACAAAGGCCTTGAAGGGTCGACGAATTCTGCAGTTATGCACTTCTTCACTCAGCAGCACACAGTGTTCCACCAAACGGCTGTCTTCAGCCTGGTGCGTCGGTCGGATGATTACCTGCATGCTCATGGCTATTATGGCTGATTAGCATACCAGTTATGGACTGTTCGGCCATAGAACAGGAACTTTGTGATCGTCTCTTATAAGTGTAGTATCCTATCGTATATTAATATAGTGTATCGTGCTCGTTAATAGGCAAAGATGAGGTGGCAACGACCACTTTTATTATATGACGAAACAAGTAACACTGTTTTGTGTGCCCATCTTTTAAAAATAAAATCGGCGTATCATACCAGAAGAATGCAGTTCGTAAACGCACGTCACTATGTAACCGGGTGGGCATAGGGAAAGGCCGTCCTCTCGTTTTAAACTTTTGTCTTCTCAATATTAATCCCGACTGAGCTGCTGTTACGAAATGCTCTAATGTCCATTACCGTTTACATTTACTGAATATGTAGAAGTGATCTGCGTTATAATGAAACGGAAACGTACATTAGTAAAAGTGGCTGTCATTATAGGATAAGAGCAATTAAGAAATAGTCAAAATACTATCAGGTGTACAGGATCTGACAACGTGCTTTGCTAAACATGAAAACAGTTTCGATAATATGACGTCTTATCCTAATCCTGATGAAATACACACAGACAACATCGATCGGAACTATGGATTTGTGATTTAGAAGAGGTCGGGCATTGTCGATAGCAAAAAAGAAAACACCACGACAAAGCAAATTGAGACTTATCCATTAGTTTCTTAGTTCGTTGGTTACTTGTTCCTTGGAACATACGATAAGCGTTGCAACGTTATGGTGTACATCACACATAGAGAACTCTCCCGTATCAACGAACGTGCACACTTACAATCTGACAGGAAAAAATCGAGACAACAAGGAGGGGAAATGTGACACTAACGAAAATGGTACCTGTGTTTTTACATCTGAAACATAATATCTCCTCAAATTTCGTGACAGTCTCACAAGAGTGGCGCTAGTAGTGCCACTGTGAGGGTGCAAATTATGTTTGCTTTAAATGCATGTTGCAACGTCGGAACGTTAATTGACTCTGAGATTGGTAGTGAAGCGTTGATGTTAGCCAAGAATGCACTAAACGCAGCGGTGACGTCATTAGCAACAGCTCACTGAGTTTGAACGAGGTCCTGTAATGGGGTTAGGAGGAGCTGGATGTTCCTTCTGCGGTACTGCAGAAATACTAGGCAGGAATGGAGCCACAGTGCAGGACTGCTGGCTGCCATGGTCACGAGATCTACGGTCCAAGGAGACCGGGCTCCAAACGGCCAGGAGGCTATACTGAGAGGGAAGATCATCATGTTCCACCTATGAGTCTAGAACATCGTACTGCATCCGCACCAGCAATTTGAGCGACAGGTGGCGGCACAGTGACACAACGAACTGTTACCAATCGTAACTTAAGCACAGCTCCGAGACAGGCGCCCTGCAGCGTGCATTCTACTGACCACAAACCATCGCCATTTGCGGGAGTGCAGGGTGCAGGTTTGTTGCCTTTTATGATGAAAGCTGCTCCTGCGGCGGCGCCAGTGATGGTTTAGTGGTGGTTAGAAAGAGGCCAGTTGAGGCCTGGATACACTGGACCTACACCTGGAGTTATCGTCTGGAGTCGATTACATATGAGAGCAGGAGCACTCTCCTCGTTATCCCACGCACCCTGACTGCAAATCTATACGTCAGTCAGGTGATTCGCCCTGGAATAGCATTCAAGGGAGTATTTCCCAAGAGGACAATGCTCGCCCACATACCACTGTTGCAACCCAGCGTGCCACACGGAGTGTCAACACGTAGCCTTGGCCTGCTCGATTAATGCGTCTGTCTCAAATCGGGCACATGTTGGACATCATCGGACGAGAACTTCAGCATCATCCTCAAACAGCATTAACCGTCCCTGTATTGACCGACCAAGTGCAATAGGTATGTAACTCCACAATCTTGCGGTCGCGTTCTCGCTTCCCGAGCATGGGGTCCCGCGTTCGATTCCCGGTGGGGTCAGGGATTTTCACCTGCCTCGAGATGACTGGGTGTTTGTGTGTTTGTGTTGTCCTCATCGTTTCATCATCATTCATGTAAGTGGCGGGATTGGACTGAGCAAAGGTTGGGGATTTGTGCGGGCGCTGATAACCGCGCCGTTGAGCGCCCCAAAAATCAAACAACATCATCGTCATCCACTCCACAAACTGACATCCGTCACCTGTGCAACACACATACACGTTTGCTTGCTTGCATTCAACATTGGTGATTACGGTAATTGTTAATGGGCCAGCATTTCACATTTGCAATGGCGTATATCTCTCTTGCATGAGCCCCCTATATTTCAATGCTAATCACTTAAATATGTTACCTAGACAAATGAATTCCCGAAAGTTCATTACTCTGCATTAATCGTTTTTGGGTGTTTCCGTTTCTTCCGTTAGTGTATATTCTTCTTCTTCTCCTTTTCTAGCCTCATTGGGTCAATCGTTTTCTGGTCATCTTCTTCAATATTCCTGGATTTCCGAATATCTTTTCATTGGTTCTGATCTTTCCTGTCGTTCCTCCTCTGTAAATACTATCTTTAATGTTTGTCGTTTATATCTTATTTTTATGTTTTTCACTTTCTTTACATTTTTTGTTTTGTTTTGAAAATCAACCAGGGTTAATTCTAGCTTCTTCGCACCGTCCCTGATTTCCTTCAGTCAACTTACTGGTTGCTTCATGTTGCAGAGTATCTCTGCAATTTTTCTTAGTAATGTGGTTTCTGGTATCCTCATAATGTGGCCAAAGAAAGAGCTCCTTTTCTTCCGTATAGTATCTGTAATGGGCTCCTGCTTTCTGCACACCATTTCATTTGACACTATCCACCTTTGCCCATATTTTTGATATTTCTTATTTACGAATGTTCTATTATTCATCTCTTTGCTTTTAAGATTTGGTCGATTCTGTTTTGCTGGGTGACTTCGTAAAGAGTTTCACTTCCTTATGTCACCTCTGACTGAACCATCATTTTAATTTAGTTTAGATTGACAGACATTTTTATTGTATGTAGACCATGTTAATTTTTGAGCTTTTATCATTTTGTTAGATCTTTCGTGCTAAGCAGGTTTATTGTGCAAGTTGTCTATACTAATTTCTCAGAGATATTTAAATGGCTTCATTTTTTTTTTTTTTTTACTTTCCACTTATTTGCTGTTATGGGGTTTGGTTACTAGTGGATCTATTATCCCATCTCAATCTTCTCGAATGATGTCTGCAGTCCTATCTTTTGTGTTATATTTTGTATATTTTTGTATATAGTTGTATACTTACAGATATTTCGGTAAAACGACATTTGTCTGTAAAACTTCCCATGTGTAAGTTGTAAGAGGGTTTTACACTGAAGTGCCAAGGAAACTGGTATAGGCATGCATCAAATACAGAGATGTGTAAACAGGCAGACTACAGCGCTGCGGTCGGCAACGACTATTTAAGAAAAGAAGTGTCTGGTGCAGCTGTTACATCGGTTACTGCTGCTACAATGGCAAGTTATCAAGATTTAGCTGAGTATGAACGTAGTGTTACACTCAGCGTACGAGCGATGGGAGACAGCATCTCCGAGGCAGCAATGCAGTGGGTATTTCCCGTACGACCATTTCACGAGTGTACCATGAATGTCAGGAATCCGGTAAATCATCAAATTTCCGACATCACTGCGGCCGGAAAAATTTCCTGCAAGAAAGGGACCAACGACGCCTGAAAAGAATCGTTCATCGGGACAGAAATGCAACCCTTCCGCAAATTGCTGGGCCATCAACAAGTGTCAGCATGTGAACCATTCAACGAAACATCATCGATATGAGATTTCTGAGCCGAAGGCTCACTCGTGTACCCTTGATGACTGCACGACATAAGATTTACGCTTCGCCTGGGCCCGTCAACACCGACGTTGGACTGTTGATGACTGGAAACTGGACGTGTGTCGTTTCAAAATGTATCGAGCGGATGGACGTGTATACGTATGTAGACAACCTCATTAACCCATGAAGCCTGCATGTCAGTAGGGAACTGTACAAGCTGTTGGAGGCTGTGTAATGGCATGGGCGTGTGCAGTTGGAGTGATATGAGACCCCTGATACATCAAGACGCGTACGTAAGCATCCTGTCTGGTGAACTGCATCCATTCATGTCCATTGTGCATTGCGACGTACTTGGGTAATTCCAGCAGGACAATGCGACACCCCACACGTCCAGAACTGTTACAGAGTGGCTCCACGAACGCTCTTCTGAGTTTAAAGACTTCCACAGGCTACTAAACGCCCGAGATATGAACATTATTGAGCATATGTGGGTTGCCTTGCAACGTGCATCCCACATGCAGTGATCTCCACACCCTCGTACTGTCACGGATTTTTGGAAGCCCTGCAGGATTCATGGTGTCAGTTCCCTCCAGCACTACGTCAGACATTAGTCGACATGCCACGTCCTGTTGCGGTACTTCTGGGGGTTCGCGGCGGCCCTAAGTGGTATTTGGCAGGTATACCAGTTTCCTTGGCACTACAGTGCATAACTCAGTATATACACTGGCTAAAAATAGAAATCACACATAAAGGGAAGGGAAAAATGAAACTTGACTGGTTGGGAGGATCAAATTTACGAAGAAATTGGCAGTATCATCCCACCTATCAGTACTGGTTGACACCCTCTATGACCAACATCTATGCATGGATTCGGATGGGAAGGATGAAATCAGTTGTATCGTCTCTTTACGCAAAATGGCGCACAACTTTTCTAGTTGGTCCTTGATGTCCTGGATACTGACACCGGGAGAGATTCGATGTCTGGGCTGGTTCGAGGCACGTTCTATCGGGGACGTATTACGGGTTCTTACTGGCCATGACAGTACCTCAACATCATCCAGACAGTTCATAGAGACGTGCCATGTGTGGTCGAGCATTGTCTCGTTGAAAATGGCACCACAATACAGTCGCCTGAGAGGTACGACATGAGGACGCGGGATGTGGCTCTCGTACCGTTGTGCTGTCAGATTTCCTCAGTCAGTACCAAGCGTGATCTATGTCGTACTGGATGGTTCTTTACACCTGTGGCCAAGAATAACGCACCTGTCTCTCTCCAGACTTTGGAAGAATGAGACCTCTCTCCAGGTTGCCGCCATGCTCGCCGTCTATGGGCGTCTGGGGTAGTGAAAATTTGATTCATCGCTGAACACAATGCGACACCATTTACCTGTACTTCAAGCACCTCGCTCACGGCACCAACCAAAAGCAACAATTTGTGTTGTGGTGTTAACGGGAATCGTTTAGCCCAACCGCTGCTTGTCTCAGTCCATTACTTATTCTCAGATGCCAGGTGCCGATGTGAAGTGGTTACTATGTGCCTGGTGCACAATACGGCGAAGTTCCTTTGCCGAGGTCACACATGGTGGACTGGGACTTGACGGCGAGTATACCTGACCTCACATTCCCAAGAGTCCAACATCGGGCCACTCACACCCAATTGATACTCAAATCTGAATATTTCACTAATCGAACAGCTTGCCAACTGGAGACCCGCAATAAGTCTCCTATCAGACTCTGTTGGTTCCTGACAAGACTGCAATAATATTAAACAAAACATGAGAATCACTAACACACCCTGTTAGGCGATTTTTTTTTTCTTTATTCGATTTCAATCCCCCCTCCCCCCCAGAAGGGGTGCTGCCTGGCAGCAGCACAATACGCCGCTCTGCAGCCTACAGAAAAGTTAAAAAACAGAATCAGGAGATATGAAAAAGAAACCAAAGCAGGTGATAAAGACGGTGCCCGTTAAAAACCGAAACATGGAGAAAAAGATACGAAGAAAATATAAAAACAAAACGGTTGGCGATGCTGATAGTAAATAGGCAGGCACAATTTAAAAACACGGAGACAGTCTGGTTTCTGTTCGCACGAGATAAAAAAAAGACAACTAGCGACAGTATGGTGGCTGTTTGCAACACTTGCTTAAAACAGCACTATACAGGAGACACGGCGGCAGAAGGGGTGGGGGTGGGGGTGGGGGGGGACCCGGACCAATGAAGTGGAAAAAGGGGGGGGGGCTGTTGGAGAGGAAAGGAAAAAAAAAAGGGGGAGGGGGTTTTTTAACAGAGAATTATATTCTAATCATTTACATTACCACTCGTGGTGTGTAAGCGCACAAAGATACACAAACATCCGACCATGTCCCCCGAGTGCTTCACTTTCTTCATCAGGCAGTGTACTTACGAGGGGATTTCAATAGGTAACGTAACACATTACTTTTCTTGGCCACTTTTGCTGTTAAAAAGCACAATTTGTTACTGGACATCTTAAAATATTCCCGCTTGAGTCCTTATAGTTTCATGAAGTTCCGATAGGGGGCGGCGCTATACGCACACTTCAAAATGTCATCTGCAAAGGAATGCGCTCCAAGTAGAGAGTTGTCATTGAAGAATTTTTAACATTGTGTAGACCTGTCAGAAACTGTGGTATTTGAACATGTAACACGTCAGCCTCAGTTGCAAATAGAAACCAAACCTTACCCAGGTCTCAGCCAAAATAATTTGGCCTTCTTCAGAAGTGAGTGACACTAAACTACTGCATGCCAAAGTTTGGCCATGTCAAGTATAAAACTGTAGCCCCATAGTAACTAGTCATAATCTACATTACTTGGCCTGAAGAAAAACAGCAGGCCCCACTGCGCGGACGAGGCCTCGATACTATGGTTCTACAGTTTTATACTTGACATGGCCAAATTTTGGCATGTAATAGGTTAGTGTCACTCGCTTCTGAAAAGGTCAAGTTATTTTGGCTGAAACCTGGGTAAAGTTTGGTTTCTATTTGCAGCTGAGGCTGACGTGTTACATGTTCAGTTGTCATTACAGGTATTCAATGGCCCTTGCGGAATGTCTACGGAAACCAAGCAATGAACAAAAGCACGGTGAGTCCTTGAACGAGGCGTCTGTCATCATTGCAATAAGGTCGCGCTAAGCTCTCTTATCTTCCGTATACCTGCCTGCCGCTCACAGCTGTGACTCAGACAACGTTGGAACGTGCTGACACTCTTATTCGAGGTCATCGACGAATGAGAATCAAACAACTCGCTGCTCAACTCGATGTCTCTGCGTTGGTAATGTTGACACATTCATCCACCTTTTGGTGGGTTCAAAGGTGCGTGCCTGCTGGGTTTTTCACAGCCTAGCAGAAGACCGTAAAGAGAAACGAATGACCATCTGCGCAGTATTGCTTGCGTGTTACGAGGCTGATCTTTTTATCAAATATCGTCAAAGGCAATGAAAGATTGACTCATAAATTCGAACTGAATACAAAATGGCAATCCATGGAGTGGCACCACGCCACCTGTTCTCCAAAGAAAAAGTTCTAGTTTGCACCGTCAGCAGGGAGGTCACGGAGACGGACTTCTGGGACTCTGAAGGGGTTAGTCTCCTTCATGGAGCAACGATCAACTCAAGTGCTACCTTCAGAAAATTGAAGAAACGGTTTCAGTTTGTTTGTTGCCACAAAACTGCAAATGAACTTCTCCTGGACAACGAAAGGCCTCACTCCAGTCTGTGCATTGGAGAGATCTCGCAAAATTCCATTTGATAGTTCTTCCTCATCCATGCTATTAACCAGATCTAAAGCCTGAACTCCCTGGGAAGCAGTTCGTGGATAATGCAGAGGTTAGGCATTCAGCAAGACGTTAGCTCCAACGTCGACTAGTAGAGTGGCACACGCAGGCATACGGGCCGCTCCAGTAAGGCTGCGTATGGCCGTTGCATGTAACGGGAAATATGTTGAAAGATAGTCTTTTGTAGCCAGAGGAGTGGGAATTTCATGTTGTTGTTGTTGTTGTGGTCTTCAGTCCTGAGACTGGTTTGATGCAGCTTGAAACGGGTATGTACTCGGTAGCAGCGATGGCGAGGCATGACAGAATCTCTGACCAGAGAGTTATTTATCATTCCTAGTCTGCGCTTGACCGCCCGACAGTTCTGTTGTTGTACGTAGCGAGTCGCGAGGGCATGTAGTAGCACGCGAGAGACAGTCGCAGTTGTGTGTGAGAAGTCGGCGGGCGTCGACATGGGGCTCTGGGCAAGGTTCAGGACGAGGAGTATTTTTAAATAAAGTAATGAAGCAGCATTGCGCTCATCTGATAATGTAATGTATCTTAACAGTAATTAATTTGTTCAAGAATCGCCCCAATAGTAATTTTGTTCTGAAAGCAATTTTTTAAGAAAATAATCATTACAATTGGAACAATACTTCCTATGCTTTTCCTGCCAGAATCAATTTATCAGATTTGCACAGGGCCTAAGGTCAGCGCAGATGACCTTATAAAATTTATCAGGTTGATCATAACGTTAATTTTTTGGGGACTTAGCATTTTTGCACATTTTTGTTATCATTGAGTTTTATTAGTCTTGGAAGCTAACATTTGGCACTGTTTACCATTCTTATTCTATTCTTTTCATTTAAAAATAATTACGGGGAAGTTACACTTAGCTCTATGTCCATTAACATTAGAATAAAGATTATCAAACATTTCTCTGGGGAGGTTACACTAGGTTCTATTCCCATTAACATTTAAATATTGTCTTTCGAAATTCTCTGGGGAGGCTACACTTGGCGACATCCGGTCCAGGATCGTATTTCGTTGAGAATCTTCTGAGAAGTAGTTAGATATCTGCTCTTATTAACTAAAATTTAATTAGCATTTGGCGCAACGCTTTTACTAATTTTGTGACTTTCTTTCCTTAGATCATCGGCAATTCATTGCTCTGTTGTATTTGTGTTTGTTGCTTTTTGCATTGTGCTTATTTCATTAAGTGAATAGCTGTGTCTATTGTAAAAATGCCGCGAAAGACTGTGAATAGTGTATCGCGAAGTATAATGAATGAAATTACCGACTTAAACAACTTCACCAATAGCACTTGTGACACGCAGTGTAATGATGACAATCCTGCGTTCACTGACAATCAGTGCGTTCAAACCACTAATGATGATTTTTGTCTTAATGATGAACAAACGAACTCGGTTATGTCCTCTGCTAATTTGACGACAATTGATGACGCGGGGCGCCCTATTGCAATGAGCGCTGCCCAGCTTAACACACCCGGTTTGAAAAATTCAAGTAACGTACAGACAAATTTTTCTAATGAAAATGGACAGTGTACTGAAAGTACGAAGGATACATTTAATTCCGAAATAGCGACGCACAGTGGACATTCGATAAGCAGACCTTTTTGTGAGTCACAGAATATCCAAATGGATACACAAAACGTGACAATTGCAGATACACCATCAAACAGCACAGATAATAGAAATGCTAATTTTGGCTTGGATCCAATTATGGCAATTTTGCTACAATTTAGGGAAGATTTCCAACAACAGAGTGAAAAACAAGACAATCTTAGTAAAAAATTAGACAACCTTAATGAAGATAACAAACAATTTAAAGAAGATTTCAAACAACTTAGTGAAGAGAACAAACACCTTAATGAAAAATTAGACAACAATTCCAGACAGTTAAATGAAAAATTAGACAACAATTCCAGACAGCTTAGTGAACAGATTAGAGCCGTTGCGGCACAATGTCATGATACTAAGGAACAGTTACGGGAGGAAATTGAGGCTTGTTCGAGAAAAAGTAGCGAAGAAATTAGATCTGTTGCGCAAGAATTAAGGGAAATGCAAACAGCTGCAACAGCAACACTTAGAAACGATATTAGCGAAGTCGCTAAACAATGCTCTGAAAAGGCTACACAATTACGCGACGAGTTTAAAGCAATGACAGCAGAACTTTCGCGCACAATGGATGAAAAATTGACGCGAAATTCGACCAACAGAACACTCAGATTGACGAGCGTTTTAATCACCACATACAAAACAGTGATACGCGCTTCCGCAAATTTATTCAGGATCAAAATAAAGTAAAACGTCAAGTCATGGAAACAATCACTGCACAGAGACAGGAAAACAAACGTAAATTGTTCGCGAAAGCCAAGACATACGTAGACAACAATATTGCTACAGTGTCCGACGAAATTAATACTATCAAACAGTTGAACACAAAATTACGTGATGAAATTTCCGATCTTAAATCAAAAACAGATACACACACAGCAGATATTCAGACAGTGACAGACAGATTTGAACAATTAGAACTAACACAGGATTGCGATGTCATCAAAGCTGACGTTAAAAAATTGAACGAAACCACACGTAAATTACAAAAACAGATTAATACTTCTGACACTAAAAATGATGATCAGGTAAAAATACTGACTGAAAAATATGATGAATTGGCCAGTCGTATTGAGGTTATCGAAAGTACTAATGACAATAAATCAGACGATACTGCACCGGTTTCATTTAACCAAACACCTGAATTCCAAAATTTACAACAGACAATTAATGAGACAGATTCATCTAATAACACCTTGCGTAGAAAATTGTCAAGTTTACAGCAAGAAGTAACAAAGATGAAAAATATTTCAGTTAATAACACATCACAGCAGACGCCACATTTCGAACATTTGTCAGACTCACGCAGCGCGTACAATTTGAGCAATTTACAGAGACTACGCGACTTAAAATCCGAAAAGCTACGCGACGTAAAATCTGAAAAGTTACGCAACTTGAAATCCGAAAGGATACAGACAAACAGATTCTCACACAAACCTGAACATGTTCTCAAATTCAGTGACGAGAACGTTGATTATAAGCAATTTGCATTTGTAAAAAAATCTGAGGAATTTAATAATGACAGAGCACAGATACACGATTTGAACTGGATACGTCGATTTATTTTTGTATTTTTAATAGCATTGCCTGTAATGAAGAAACAACAATTAGCATGGATACAGCAATTTATTTCTGAATTTTTACCGCCATTGCCTATAACACGAAAGCTGAAATTTATTTACAGCGCGTAATTGACCTCAGGGGATTCATTACGCTTTAATGAATATGTGCCGTAGCGTGCATAGGGCCCCGAGCTGTAGTAGTGCTGTTTCATCTTTAGTTTTCTGCACTGCTGCCTTCTCTTCTACTATCCTTTATATATATTAAAACAGCTCTTCAACTATCGCTCTATCTAGTATTAAGAATGATTAATGAAAACCCGATAAGACAAGTTTTTACCGAAAGTGACAATTTTTCATCAGATGCTGCAGGAACGACAACCACCAGAACTTTAATATCAGAGAAAATTTTTTAATCATCAGTATGTACAAAATTTTCAGTAGTCGCAACCACATTTTTGGTAACAATAGACGTTTTTCACCACAACAGCATGAAAGTCAGCCGGTTAGAATAACTAACCAACAATGTAATGCACAAGGTCAACCAAACTTTAATGTTACGCCGCGTGCACGTATAGTCTCAGCTACAACAAATAGTAACGCACGCCAGCAAAGAAATGAGTACGTACAGAAAACACACTATTTCAAGTCCTATCGCACTGCACCGTATAGAAATGACTATCATGATAAACGTAAAAATAATGAGCACAATTTTTCAGCGTACATTTAATAACTGTCGATTTTTTCAGCAGCAAGGTCATCAGCAACAACATATTATCATGAATGAAGCAGACAATAGGTGTCATTCATAGCGTAATACGTCAGGAAGAAATAACAGAACTGTTCAAATAGTTGAAATGCCGCAACATCCTCCAGAAAATAATAACACGTACAATAGAGTTTAAACAGATACAGCACAGATTGCATATTCCAGTAACGTAAGCAATAATTTTGACCCGCAGAATCTTGTTCACGAGAATGTTATTTGAAACACGCCTTGTTGAATGCACCAATTTTATCGCACCCAGATCTTCGCAGAAATTTTTCCATTGCCACCGACAGTTCTAACACCGCTTTAGGCGTACATATTTTTCAGGAAATTGAAGAAGATGGTTCTACAATAATTAAAAACATCGCATTTGCAAGCCGCATTCTGTCACCTGCTGAACGAAATTATTCTGTTACAGAACTGGAAACGTTATGTGTTGTATGGGCTTTTACGAGATTTCGGCACTTCCTTATGGCAGACATACCACCGTCTACACAGATCACAGAGCGATACAATTCTTACTTTCGGCTAAATTCACTCACGACAGATTAAGCAGATGGAAGCTTTATTTACAGGAATTTAATTTCACAATTGTTCACATTCCCGGCACACAAAATGTTGTAGCAGACGCACTATCTCGTTCTCTCAGCAATAATCAGCAAGACATCGCAACCAACTTCTGCAAAGCAAATTTCAGCGTCATGTACATTCAGCAAGTTGGATTTGAAAATTTTATTTCATCGTCATTACAGGACATAGCAAAAGAGCAAAATAAAGACAACGTGTGGAAAGAAATTAAACACCTTTGGCAAGATAAGAATAATGTTACGATTAGAAACCATTACACTGTAAGCAATGACATTCTGTTTCGCCGCTCTCATCCTGACAGCAACAGTTGGTTATTATGCATTCCTGACGAGCTTGTTAACAAATTAATATGGTATACTCATTTAAGTTACGCACATTACGGAGCCAGAAAATGTTTTCTTATACTGAGATAGAACTGTTATTTTGCCAACATGGAGAAACGTATACGACGAGTTTTAGCGTCATGTAAAATTTGCCAGAAAGCTAAGTCAGATGCCACTTCACATATTCCTTCATTATATCCCATTGTACCTGTTAAATTAAGACATATGGCCGCAGTAGACTTTTTTGTCCGATTCCCAGAACCAATAGAGGTTTTTGCTACATCTTTGTCGCTGTTGAACTCACTTCAAAATTTGTTACATTCACTCCGTTACGCAAAGCTACTGCTAAAACTGTTTCGAAAGCATTTGTAAAACATTTTCTATTTCATGTAGGGCATGTGATGAGAGTAATTTCCGATAATGGATCACAATTTCGTTCTGCTATATGGACACGCATGTTACGAGTTAGAAACATTTCTCCGATCTATGTATCCAAGTACCATGCTTCTTCGAACCCTTGTGAACGATTAATGAAAGAAGTTGGTAAACTGTGTAGAATATACTGCCACAAAAGACATATTGATTGGGACACACACATATTCTCATTCCAAGATGTAATTAATTCCATACCAAATGAATCCACTATGCTATCTCCGTCTGTTATACTGAAAAACGTTGAACCACCTAACAAAATTACAGAATTAGTAAACTTTCCTACATCTCGTCGACTATGACACCATGAAATAATTGACATTGCACTGAACAACATCAAACGTGCCGCAGAGCGCCGGAGAAGACAGCAAAAACAGGTTTGTACACGCCGAGGCTTTCACATTGGACAGAAGATATTAGTACGTACACACTATTTATCCAGCAGAATAAAAGGTAAGTGCAGTAAATTTGAACTTCTATACGCAGGTCCATATCGGATTCGCAGAATTCCTCACCCCAATGTTGTACACGTCGAAACTCTGAGAAGCAAAAAAAGTAAAGGCAACCACCATGTCTCTAACATTAAACCCTTTATTGAGTGAAGACACTTTATGATTTAACATACTATGATGCCATGTACACATTTTATGACTATTTCTGCAATTATATTCACATGACTACCTACTGATGATTATCGTATTTTTTCTTGGCAACTGCCCGGCAAGGTAAGGTTAGCAGGTCGCTCTTCTTGTCGTTACACATCAGACCGTGCATATTTTTCCAGATGAACTTACGCATTTTATGACCACTTATGCAATTATATTTATATGACTACTTACTGATGATTATCGTATTTTTTCTTGGCAAGTGCCCGGCAAGGTAAGGTTAGCAGGTCGCTCTTCTTGTCGTTACACATCAGACCGTGCATATTTTTTCAGATAAACTTACGTATCTTATGAATAATTATGCAATTTTGCCTAGTGACATATTAATTTTTATTAAATTCTCTCTCCGTTAAAGTCTTTAATTCTCGCCTCTATTAGCTACACAACATACAAGCTGAGCACAAAGAAGGTCATATTTCTTGTCATCATTTTTTTTATGTATGTACGATTGTTTCATGTTTGTTGGTATGCACTATGAAATGATTAAGATATAGCAAACACCAGTTGACTTTGACATTTTGTTTGCTCTATGATATCTCAACATCGTGACTGTTTTACAATTTATTTATTTATTTATTTATTTATTTTTTTTGCTGCTGCATTGTGATATTCTGTGTACATTTTTGCCTTTGAACACTGTCTATGCTTTTGACATATTACGATTTCTGTCATGTTATGCTGTATGCTTCAGTCATTATTTAGTGAGTATATGATGTAAATGCAAGACATTAATCTTTGTTCATCATTTTCAGAAAGAAATAACGTGTAAAGGAAATAAATTAAACAGAAATGGGAATTTCACCTACGGAATAGACGAAAGAAGATACAAAAACCTTATGAGGAAGAGTAAATGGATCAGAATTAACAAGCATTAACAAGAATATACTATACACATCGTAGAATAGCAGTCTTAACGAATTTTTTCTTTCAAAATACGAAGCGATTGATGTAGGCTGTCAGACAGAACTACACATCTTAGTTTTAGTGATGGAATATGCTAGAGATAAGGAATAGTTGTGTAATGAGTAATGAAGTGACTTTTTTGCAGATGATAATGAATGCTGATGAATAATGATGAAGAATATGCTACTATGAATAATGAAGTTTTTCTTTACAGGTGATGATAATAATGGAGTTATGATAATATGGATAATGAAGTGATGCATAATGAAATTTTTTTTCTTTACAGATGAGGATGATGTTGAAGTTTATGTATTTATGCTATGTAGTTATTTAAGTATGTGTTGTAGTTTGTTTTGACAGTATGTTTTATATCGTATGGTATGATGACTGAAGGTTTTGGAAAGGACAGCTAGAGAACAAATATTTTTATACACATTTCACTACCTGTTAATTCGAAGTTCACTACTTTTCAGCATAAAATGCGTTTCTTCTTTCAGCTTAATAATCCACTTTTCTTATATAATTTTGCAGGAGAAATTATTTATGAAATTAATGTGCTATAAGCAGTTGTCATTAAATCTATGTCATTTATGAATGTGATTACATATACTCTACTTGTTTCATAACGTTGCTACAGCCGACTCATGACAAATGACGCTACACATTTTCATTTACAGGAACAACCCAGAAGCAATTTTTTTTCTTTTTCTTGCTTTCCCCTATAATTACCCAAAGCAATGTATTGCTAACAAAAAAAATGTATTACCAGTCCCAATTAATGCTACCCATTTAAGAGAGTTCTTAATAATACTGATCAGCTCTGAATAGTATGTCAATTGAATACATAAATACTATGGGCATAATTTCAGTGAATAATACTTTTATTCTACTGTTCTCTGTAAAATGTTGTCTGTAAAACGAATGACCTCTGATGATTTGTAATTAGGCAACGAATTTCAATGTAAAACGAATGACTTCTGATGATTTGTAATTAAGCAATCAATTTCAATGTAATCTGTAAAACGAATGACTTCTGATGGTTTGTAATTAGACAACGAATTTCAATGTTACCTGTAAAACGAATGACTTCTGATGATTTGTAATTAGGCAACGAATTTCAATGTAAAACAAATGACTTCTGATGATTTGTAATTTAGCAACGAATTTCAATGTTATCTGTAAAACGAATGATTTCTATGATTTATAATTAGGCAATGAGTGCCAATGTTGTCAGTAAAACGCCAAGCAATGAACATTATTCTGTAATACTACATACATGGTACAGAAATGTTCAATAACTGGGCAATGAATGCCGCAAACTACTAATGTAATTTTCAGTGAAGACTAGTATGTGACTTAATGTCCTTCACCTTCTGGCCTAACTACCCTGAATTACTGCAATATCAATTTGTCCTTTATATCCTCATGATCATGGAGCACTATATTTGGTTTTTGCACTAATTCCACGTTGGTGTGCCTTGTAAGAGCGTGGTGTTGACACGACATGCTGTCCACCACCGTGAGCGATGGAGACGTTATTATGGTCCCACTGTTTGGTGTACCTGATGTACTGCCAAAATGATAACATGGAATATTACTACGACATTTCAGTGTCTTGGCTACGCTGATAAACACTTCTGGAAAAGAACTTCAGATTGTCTCACTTGGTGTTGTACTTCTGTGGAAAGATATGGACTTTCAGTGCAGCTGCGTGCAACCTAAGTGCTACAGCCATGACGCAATACTTCCTATTCCTTTCCTAATTCTTGTAAAATGAAAAAGTCATATACAGTGCGTGTGCATTTCCTTTCATTTGTTAATCAGTTGTCCTGAAATTACTAAAGACTTCTATAGTGCATGTGGACTTTATTACACTCCTTGATTTGTTTGTTTGTTGTAGAAAAATACTAGAGAGTATTACAGTGTGTGCACTTTTGCCATTTGTTAATATGTCTTGTACTTACCTTCAGTGAGTGTACACTTCATGCCATTTGTACTCATTACATATACATTTGTGATTTCCTGATATGTTCACTACTTTAGTGCGTGTGCACTTTTGTCATTTGTCAATATGATTTGTACTCATTAGGTTTATTTGTCGTAAAAATATTAGAGAGTTTTACAGTGCATGTGCACTTTATGTCATTTGTACTCATTACGTATACATTTTGATTTGCTGATATGTTCTGAACTGCAGTGCATGTGCACTTATGTCACTTGTCAACATGATTTTTTTGTTGTGAAGATGCTAAAGAGTTTTTCAGTGTGTGCACTTATGTCATATGTTCTGTACTCATTGTCATTATCTGAAATGTTTTGTACTTGCTACATGTGCACCACATTTAATTCATGTTCTACATCTGAATATTCTGTGAATTGTAAAAGTTAATTAGTTAAAAAAAATTTTTTGCTCATGGCAAGTCCAAATGACTCACCATCGCTGCCAAATTTTTGCCCCCCCCCCCCCCCCCCAGTGGAGGGTTATGAAACGCGTATGTACTCGGTAGCAGCGATGGCGAGGCATGACAGAATCTCTGACCAGAGAGTTATTTATCGTTGCTAGTCTGCGCTTGACCGCGCGACATTTCTGTTGTTGTACGTAGCGAGTCGCGAGAGGATGTAGTAGCGCGCGAGAGACAGTCGCAGTTGTGTGTGAGGAGTCGGCGGGCGTCGACATGGGGCTCTGGTCAAGGTTCAGGACGAGGTGTATTTTTAAATAAGGTAATGAAGCAGCATTGTGCTCATCTGATAATGTAATGTATCTTAACAGTAATTAATTTGTTCAAGAATCGCCCCGATAATAATTTTGTTCTGAAAGCAATTTTTTAAGAAAATATTCATTACAATTGAATCAATACTTCCTATGCTTTTCCTGCCAGAATCAATTTATCAGATTTGCACAGGCCCTAAGGTCAGCGCAGATGACCTTATAAAATTTATCAGGTTGATCATAACGTTAATTTTGTGGGGACTTAGCATTTTTGCACATTTTTGTTATCATTGAGTTTTATTAGTCTTGGAGGCTAACATTTGGCACTGTTTACCATTCTTATTCTATTCTTTTCATTTAAAAATAATTACAGGGAAGTTACACTTAGCTCTATGTCCATTAACATTAGAATAAAGATTATCAAACATTTCTCTGGGGAGGTTACACTAGGTTCTATTCCCATTAACATTTAAATATTGTCTTTCGAAATTCTCTGGGGAGGTTACAAGCTCTCCATGCTACTCTATCCTGTGCAAGCTTCTTCATCTCCCAGTACCTACCGCAACCTACATCCTTGTGAATCTGCTTAGTGTATTCATCTCTTGGTCTCCCTCTACGATTCTTACCCTCCACGCTGCCCTCCAATGCTAAATTTGTGATCCCTTGATGCCTCAAAGCATGTCCTACCAACCGATCCCTTCTTCTAGTCAAGTTGTGCCACAAACTTCTCTTCTCCCCAATCCTATTCAATACCTCCTCATTAGTTACGTGATCTACCCACCTTATCTTCAGCATTCTTCTGTAGCACCACATTTCGAAAGCTTCTATTCTCTTCTTGTCCAAACTAGTTATCGTCCATGTTTCACTTCCATACATGGCTACACTCCATACAAATACTTTCAGAAACGACTTCCTGACACTTAAATCTATACTCTTCTTCAGAAACGATTTCCTTGTCATTGGCAGTCTACATTTTATATCCTCTCTACTTCGACCATCATCAGTTATTTTACTCCCTAAATAGCAAAACTCCTTTACTACTTTAAGTGTCTCATTTCCTAATCTAATCCCCTCAGCATCACCCGATTTAATTTGACTACATTCCATTATCCTCGTTTAGCTTTTGTTGATGTTCATCTTATATCCTCCTTTCAAGACACTGTCCATTCCGTTCAACTGCTCTTCCAAGTCCTTTGCTGTCTCTGACAGAATTAGAATGTCATCGGCGAACCTCAAAGTTTTTACTTCTTCTCCATGAATTTTAATACCTACTCCGAATTTTTCTTTTGTTTCCGTTACTGCTTGCTCAATATACAGATTGAATAACATCGGGGAGAGGCTACAACCCTGTCTCACTCCTCTCCCAACCACTGCTTCCCTTTCATGCCCCTCGACTCTTATAACTGCCATCTGGTTTCTGTACAAATTGTAAATAGCCTTTCGCTCCCTGTATTTTACCCCTGCCACCTTCAGAATATGAAAGAGAGTATTCCAGTTAACGTTGTCAAAAGCTTTCTCTAAGTCTACAAATGCTAGAAACGTGGGTTTGTCTTTTCTTAATCTTTCTTCTAAGATAAGTCGTAAGGTCAGTATTGCCTCACGTGTTCCAACAGTTCTACGGTATCCAAACTGATCTTCCCCGAGGTCCGCTTCTACCAGTTTTTCGATTCGTCTGTAAAGAATTCGCGTTAGTATTTTGCAGCTGTGACTTATTAAACTGATAGTTCGGTAATTTTCACATCTGCCAACACCTGCTTTCTTTGGGATTGGAATTATTATATTATTCTTGAAGTCTGTCGGTATTTCGCCTGTCTCATACATCTTGTTCACCAGATGGTAGAGTTTTGTCATGACTGGCTCTCCCAAGGCCATCAGTAGTTCTAATGGAATGTTGTCTACTCCCGGTGCCTTGTTTCGACTCAGGTCTTTCAGTGCTCTGTAAAACTCTTCACGCAGTACCTTATCTCCCATTTCATCTTCATCTACATCCTCTTCATAACATGGTGTACTGAAATGCTGAATAAAACCAATATGCTCTCAGAAAAAGATGTGTTGGTTGGATTACACATTGAACGCCCCACTTGGATACATCAAGGGGAAATGTAGATAATATTTCGTACTTCTATATTACTTTGTTATATATTTCTGACTGTCAAATTCAGTTCGCCACTTTCGATATTTAATTTGATATATTTGCAGTTAAGTCATTTCCGCATTCTAGTTACACAGGCTCACTGCAAAGATGCAATCTTTGCTTAGTTTTGAATACGAACAATTTACTTATCTTTGGGGTTGTCCGTGAATTATCCATGAAATGACCTGTGAGTTCCAGTTTGGCCAACTAATGAGATCACTTCCTGAATTGCTGAGAATTGTAGCACATGAGTGAAAATCAAGTACTCTTATGTTCTACCGAATTGAGGACGGACATTTTAGCGCTCGTATGCTGTGAGTGGCTGGTTGCTGGACAGAGTGGGGGGGGGGCGATGGGGGGGGGGGGGGTGAACGTAACTTGAGTGGCCCAAAGAAGTGAACACCTGCAGTACGATGTTGTTAATCATCCACAACGTGAGGGTGGTTCATGGTTAATTATTATTTGTTTTGCTTTGCGCTTAGTTGGACGGGCGTCTCCCATGTCGATATTTGGACTTTGCGTCTCTTTGAGGCGAATATATTCCGAGGCTCGGTACAGAATCTATTTGCTATCTATTAATCCGAACGGTAACATAGTCAATTCACTGACCACCCTACCAGATGCTTTAAATGCTGTAAATGCTTTGCGAATTGTATGGATTACACTTTGATTTTCTTATATTTGAAACTGTATGCTACATATTTTCTTGGGACGTGGAATACATGTGCCACAGTAATTTAATCAATTTCATGAAATTTATTTGAATATACACTCAGTATCCCTTCCAGTCATTTCGCTTTCCAAATGTTTTCCTATTTACACGAATTAAGCCACCTTGCACTCCATTGTTGACTACGGTAGCTTGATGCGAGCTTACTGTTTACAAATGCGTCCGCAAAGGGGACGTATGGGACCAATTCTAGCAATGACCGTCTGTATATCCAATTAATTACAGATTTAGTATTACTGAAATCGAAGAGATATACAGTGAGTTTCTGATATAAGTCTCCAATGTGAGGAGTTTTCATTTGGTTGCTATCCCACAGGACTTTCTTAGTCTTTCTAACTTTCGTTATATTTCAGGTTATTAAATTTTGGTGAAAACCAAACATTACTGTCCTAATTTTTTCTGGATACATCTTCGAATACTCTGGATGTCACCATAAGAAGGATGTAAATGGGTATTCAAATTCATAGGAATGTTATAACAAGTAGTGCTTAACATATAGACACTAATAAAGTATATTCATCATTTCAGTATAAAAGTAAACAACCACGAAACACTGACTGTTTATCTCTTAGTCATTTGAGTAATATGTTTTATGTAATTATTTTCAAATTTAGTGATTGGAAAACTATGCGCGCTCGAACACGACGAATCAGTCACATAAAAAAATCTCAACTTTCGAATGTAGCCTCCTCCTGGAAAAATATCTGCGGAAGCTCATAATTATTTGCCTTTTGCAGCTGGTATAACCTTATGATATTCTTGGTGAAATTAAATTCAAGAACAGTACCAGTGAGTACGAGTATTATACTTGACATTTAAGTTTTTTAGAAGAAAATATAAGTTTTGGTGCTGATACAGATAGCAGAGATGCACTGCTTTCTGTATCTGTGTTTATTCCATTTGTGTGTCATTAAAACAGATTAGGTCCACATGGTCGTTTATACTGAATATGCTATAAGCCATATTGCCTACTCAATTTTATACTGGCTGAGATATCTAGTATGACTTCTCACGTTTTGTAAGTAGGCTGTTTATGTTTTCTTATTGGCAACGTTACGTAGCGCTCTGTATGAAAATCACTGGCTGTGCTGTGTGCAGTCTGCGGCTAGTTTGCATTGTAGTCTGCCATTGTAGTGTTGGGCAGCGGCAGCTGGATGTGAACAGCGCGTAGCGTTGCGCAGTTGGAGGTGAGCCGCCAGCAGTGGTGGATGTGGGGAGAGAGATGGCGGAGTTTGGAAATTTGTAAGACTGGATATCATGAAGTGCTATATATACACTCCTGGAAATGGAAAAAAGAACACATTGACACCGGTGTGTCAGACCCACCATACTTGCTCTGGACACTGCGAGAGGGCTGTACAAGCAATGATCACACGCACGGCACAGCGGACACGCCAGGAACCGCGGTGTTGGCCGTCGAATGGCGCTAGCTGCGCAGCATTTGTGCACCGCCGCCGTCAGTGTCAGCCAGTTTGCCGTGGCATACGGAGCTCCATCGCAGTCTTTAACACTGGTAGCATGCCGCGACAGCGTGGACGTGAACCGTATGTGCAGTTGACGGACTTTGAGCGAGGGCGTATAGTGGGCATGGGGGAGGCCGGGTGGACGTACCGCCGAATTGCTCAACACGTGGGGCGTGAGGTCTCCACAGTACATCGATGTTGTCGCCAGTGGTCGGCGGAAGGTGCACGTGCCCGTCGACCTGGGACCGGACCGCAGCGACGCACGGATGCACACCAAGACCGTAGGATCCTACGCAGTGCCGTAGGGGACCGCACCGCCACTTCCCAGCAAATTAGGGACACTGTTGCTCCTGGGGTATCGGCGAGGACCATTCGCAACCGTCTCCATGAAGCTGGGCTACGGTCCCGCACACCGTTAGGCCGTCTTCCGCTCACGCCCCAACATCGTGCAGCCCGCCTCCAGTGGTGGCGCGACAGGCGTGAATGGAGGGACGAATGGAGACGTGTCGTCTTCAGCGATGAGAGTCGCTTCTGCCTTGGTGCCAATGATGGTCGTATGCGTGTTTGGCGCCGTGCAGGTGAGCGCCACAATCAGGACTGCATACGACCGAGGCACACAGGGCCAACACCCGGCATCATGGTGTGGGGAGCGATCTCCTACACTGGCCGTACACCACTGGTGATCGTCGAGGGGACACTGAATAGTGCACGGTACATCCAAACCGTCATCGAACCCATCGTTCTACCATTCCTAGACCGGCAGGGGAACCTGCTGTTCCAACAGGACAATGCACGTCCGCATGTATCCCGTGCCACCCAACGTGCTCTAGAAGGTGTAAGTCAACTACCCTGGCCAGCAAGATCTCCGGATGTGTCCCCCATTGAGCATGTTTGGGACTGGATGAAGCGTCGTCTCACGCGGTCTGCACGTCCAGCACGAACGCTGGTCCAACTGAGGCGCCAGGTGGAAATGGCATGGCAAGCCGTTCCACAGGACTACATCCAGCATCTCTACGATCGTCTCCATGGGAGAATAGCAGCCTGCATTGCTGCGAAAGGTGGATATAAACTGTACTAGTGCCGACATTGTGCATGCTCCGTTGCCTGTGTCTATGTGCCTGTGGTTCTGTCAGTGTGATCATGTGATGTATCTGACCCCAGGAATGTGTCAATAAAGTTTCCCCTTCCTGGGACAATGAATTCACGGTGTTCTTATTTCAATTTCCAGGAGTGTATTATGACTATTAATGTAAATACATTGTTTGTTCTCTACTAAAATCTTTCATTTGCTAACTATGCCTATCAGTAGTTAGTGCCTTCAGTAGTTAGAATCTTTTATTTAGCTGGCAGTAGTGGCGCTCGCTGTATTGCAGTAGTTCGAGTAACGAAGATTTTTGGTGAGGTAAGTGATTTGTGAAAGGTATAGGTTAATGTCAGTCAGGGCCATTCTTTTGTAGGGATTTTTGAAAGTCAGATTGCGTTGCACTAAAAATATTGTGTGTCAGGTTAAGCAAAGTCATGTATAATTGTTTAAAGGGGACGTTTCATAGTTTGTTTAAATTCGAATTTCCTTTTTCTGTGCTTACTACAAATCGTTGCACTAAAAACTGAATGTTCACTATTTTTCTACAAATACCTGCAGACAGGTTACATTACTACACTGCGCAACGCACCTAAAGTATCACTTTTTCAGAACCCTGTAGTTGTCTCCAGTTGCAACGCTGAAGTTTGAAATTTTGCTCATACGCGCCCTGCAACACCACCCTCGGGCTCGGCGACACTTCAGACAGCGAGGTGTTGACACACAGAGATCAGTAGTTCATGTGAAGCCACATTGGCACCAAATTTCATCACAGTTTATAACACTACAGCAGCGTATTTACGTAGCTTATACTATGAAATACCAAGTTTGGTTCATTACGTAGTATCCCCAAACAGAACGAATAGTCCTGTCACGGTCGCCACGTATAACACTGCTTATAACAGCGTATTTACGTAGCTTATACTATGAAATACCAAGTTTGGTTCATTACGTAGTATGCCCCAACAGAACAAATAGTCCTGTCACGGAAAAGCCACGTATAACACTCCAGTCTGCTACTGGTACACCATAACCTTAAAGTAGGAGTCAGTTTGCCAAACAGAATTATTTTGTTATAGCAATTATGGTATAAAGCAACAGAGCAGTGTTACCCTCTGAGAGGGATTTTGTTATGTTGACCGTGTTATTCCTAATGGGGGTGGCTTATCGGAAGTGAAAGAATTACGTAAATAATTAAACAGTGACAAACGAAATATAGCCTATCTGCACTGTTTAATTGATAAAGAAAACGGTCGCCAGCCTAACTAGGCAAGAGAATGATTAACATTCTCGTTCAAGAAAATAGTTATTAGTAACTCTAATGGGTAAACACAACCTATACTTGACCACAAGCGAGTGCAATTAACTCTGACACATACATATATTTACGGCAAGGTTGAAACTAACAGTTAGAGCAGCACAAACTATTTGCAAAATTATAACAGGTACAGAAAAACACTATCACTTTCAGGGCTTACACAAACTGAGTGGTCTTTATACTATTAATATGCACACAAGAGAAACAAACACTTGGTAATCATGAACATATAATATCCTACTACGCAGTTTTCCACTTTTACTACCGTGAGACATAAAATTAACATTTATTTAAGATACTGACTCACTTTCTGCGATTTACAACAGGCAGTAATGTGATCATTTACTAAGCAAAACTTTATAAGCCTGAGTCTTAAGAACTTTTAATTTGAAGTTGGCAACAACACATTAATAAGCAGTTTTACTAGGAAAATTATTTTCAGCAAGCATCATTAATTTTAACTCACTCTCTAGACACATTAACTTTAGCTTTCTCTTTACTATGTTCAAGAGGCATTAAACAGAAAACTGGGTTTTAACGTACTTTCAGTAAGGACACTCGGAAATCACTTTAGTTCAAACGGAGAGGAACCTAAGAGGTGTTATGATGAGGAGAAAAATCAATGTAGTTACATAAATTCCGATATAAATTACCTTATATTTCAGCACATTAACACATCCATTAAGCTGATCCTTCACTGTACATCATAATAGTATTACGTTGCAATGATTGCGCAATGTGGTGGCAACTGCATGCTGATAGGTGTAATTGCAGGCAGAATTGCTGGATTCGGTCATTTCTTGGTGGCGATGATAGATACAAATTCCAGAATATTTCCAGCTATTTATCCATCCATCCGAGGCCTTAGAAAGGAACAGGAAAAGCCTCTCTCGGAATCAGCACAACACGCATCTTTTACATGACAATGCACGGACTCATGACTCGTGTCCGACCGATGGCTCGTCCCCGACTCGTAGCTCGCCTCCGACTGACTATCAGTTCCACCTTTTCTACATAGGCCAACCACAATTTGCGCGCGCTACACAGTTCCGTTCCCGAGGGGAACCACACTACCTCTTATACACCAAATTACTAAGATTCCTAAGTGAGGATCAGCAGTTTACATAACAGCAAACAAACGCATTGAATAACACAGAACATTTGCACATATTAACATGTCTACAAAAAATTATTCACACAAAATTACAATCATATACAGTAAGCTTTGTTCCCTCCAAATGGGTCAAAGCATTTCAACGAGAGATATGCTACACAGCATACAATCAAATCATGATATCAAAGTTCTTACAAAGAAAGGAGTATACAATTTTATGTTATCGATTCAAACAAACATATTTACAGAAGCACAGCAATGTAACATTAAATGAAACAAAAGCAAAATAAATCAGTACAGCATTAGAGCTACGGTGTTACAAGTTCTGCCCAGCACCACCGTGGGAAGATTGTCACACCCCTTCTCTTGGCATCTCTGCAGTTGAGGTCAGAACCGCAACGCTCAGCGACGAAATCACGCGGTTCTCTTATGGGTGGCCGAGGAAAACACTTCAGACACATCGCCGCTAAGAGCAGTCACGAGTAGGCCTCAACAGGTGGCATGAAGGTCGTCACTGAAACCATCCCTTCCCTTGTGGTATCGACTGCCACACAGTTCGGGGTTGCAAACGACAGTTTACAGTGCTAATGAGCATCAGGACGAAGTTCTTAACAATCTTTGACCCTGCTGACACCCACGGACAAATCAGCCCTTCTCTAAGAAGATCGTTGGCCTGAAACCCTATTGAATGTGACAGGAGCATGACCACAATTTTTTCTCTAATGTACGGGTGAAGCCACTAGGGATCGTTCAAAACCTGTCGACGAAATCTGAATGTGATCGAAAGCAGCAAAGGGTCTTCATGCTTTTACAGCCTTCCTGTTTCACGCCATCCTCTGGCATAATTGCGGTAGGGGGTTCGACATTGATATAAGCTTGAATATAACAGTAAAGGCTTATTGTACCAAATCCCTCCTTTCCTTTGGTTGACAATGTTTTACGTTAACAACTGAGCGCCTCTAGCGATTTTATCTTGCCTACCGTCACATAGTCCATTCTCTTATGTTATTTCATTAACAAAATAATCTTATTAAGTGACTGTTAGAATACTGCATTACACTTTTCTCGGAACGGTGTGTCGCTGGGTATGTGATGTCCTCCAACTTCTCGTCTATGCTGCATTCTGGTGGCTACGCCAGGAATGTCGCTGATTACTTACTTTGGTATTTAGTTTTGATCTCTTTTCTCCTCTTTCCCTAATTCTTCTATCAATTTTATGTTATTTTATTAGCGTCATTAGCTTGTTATTTTGTACGTTATTATTTTTATCTAAAGCGACCAGAATAGCGTCTCAAAATCATGTATTATCACTCATTCAGTTCCTTTTAATAGTTGTAAATTTAAATTTGTTCGTGTTTTTAATTATTATGCGGTATCACTGTACTAACTACCACATTTGGTAAACCCATTACAGTATCTATTGTAGCCTTCATTTATTGCATACTGTACAGTCGCGACATTTAACAAGAATACGGCACAAACACATGTTCTGGCTACTGTACTACAGTTTCTTATGAACATAGCGATAGAGATAGTGTGAATCTGCCAGAACCATGGCCTAGTTTCTACCGCCGGCTGAGGTGGCCGAGCGGTTCTAGGCGCTACAGTCTGGAACCGCGCGACCACTATGTCGCAGGTTCGAATCCTGCCTCGGGTATGGATGTGTGTGATGTCATTAGGTTAGTTAGGTTTAAGTAGTTCTAAGTTTTAGGGGACTGATGACCTCAGAAGTTAAGTCCCATAGTGCTCAGAACCATTTCAACCATTTTGAACCTAGTTTGTACCATATTTTAAATATGAGCGACAATGGAATCTGATTCTGTGCACATTTTATGACGATGCCTCTATGGCTATAAAGCAATAGAGGCATCGTATTACGTCATGTTATATGTTATAAAACAAGTACGTCTCATTATATTTTAAGCCCATTTTTTCACAACCATGAAAGTAACAAAAAAAATGGTTCAAATGGCTCTGAGCGCTATGGGACTAAACATCTTAGGTCATCAGTCCCCTAGAACTTAGAACTAGGTAAACCTAACTAACCTAAGGCCATCACACACATCCATGCCCGAGGCAGGATTCGCACCTGCGCGCCTAGAACCGCGAGACCACCGCGGCCGGCCTGAAAGTAACAAATTTTATGTTATGGCGTATTTTACTCTTATGAGACGTAATCTTTTCACTATCTGTATTTCATTTCCATGTTCTGCTGCAGATATGAAGATGGTAGAAAAACAGGGGATACGAAGCTGGTGGGGATGCACCGGCGGTCTAGGAGGAGCATCTTCGGTTCCACGTTAGAAACCCAACGCCGCTTTGGTTTTGATTAATAATCAGCGTTGGTTGCCGAAGACCTCCGGCATAACGAGTCATCCTCATTCTGCCAACGGCCTTCTCAAAGAGTGCGGAGGAGCAGACAGAGATTCAGGGCACTCTCTTGCTCTTGGGCTGGGAAAATGCCCCCAATAGGCCGAAGAATCAGCAATGATCAACGGCATGAGGATGCAGAACGCAAAGGAAACCACTACATTAAAGAAACATGACGTGCATCTAAACAACATGTGGTCTGTAATTGGAAAAGTGTCATGATGATCTCTCCATTGAAAAAAGATTATTGAATAGTCCCCAATTCGGAACTTTGGGAGGGGACTGCCAAGTGGGAGGTGACCATGAGAAAAAGAATGAATAACCAATGGTTGGATAACTTTCTACTAGGCGGGGCCTGGAATGTCAGAAGCTTGAGCGTGGTAGGGAAAATAGAAAATCTGCAAAGGATATGCAAAAGCTGAAACTACATATAGTAGGGGTCAGTGAGTTGAAAAAGAAAGAAAACAAGGTGTTGTGTCGATTCCCTAAGGTCTCGACACAATGAGTGGCTAGGTGCACGCGAAACTAACGCAGACGGGCGTAAATTCTGAAACAGGAGACTGGATGAAAACTATAAAGAAAAGAAGAGAGATTCTAATATACTTAACTTTAATGTAGTCTGGTTCTTGTTGAAATACATCTCTTGCACAGTAGTAAGCAATTAGCAATGATACACATGGCGCCTTGCTAGGTAGTAGCGATGGACTAGCTGAAGGCTATTTAATCTGTCTCTCGGCAAATGAGAGGAAGACGTGATACGTCTTGTCGCAAGCTATGTCGTCCGTACAACTGGGGCGAGGTGAAGTCCGTGTCTTGTGACCTGCCATGTGGTGGCGCTAGGATTGCGAGTACACAGTGGCGACACGCGGGTCCGACATGTACTACAGGACCGCGGCCGATTTAAGTTACCACCTAGCAAGTGTGGTGTCTAGCGGTGACACCACACAAGGATTTCTGGTCTGATGAGTATAGGGTATTATGAACAGCAGTAGGAAATGGTATAACGGAAGTAGGACTCCTTACGAATGGGAAGGTAGGGCAGAGAGAGCGTTACTGCGGACAGTTTAGTCATAGGGTTGTTCTTATCAGAATAGACCGACAATCAACATCGACAACGATAGTTAAGGTATACATGCCGAGGTCACAAGCTGAAGATGAAGAGATAGAGAAAATATATGAGGATATTGATGGGTAATACAGTACATAAAGGGAGATGAAAATCTAGTAGTCATGGGGGACTGGCATGCAGTTGTGAGGGAAAGAGTAGAAGGAAAGGTTACAGGAGAATATGGGCTTGGTACAAGGAATGAGAGAGGAGGAAGACTAACTGAGTTCTGTAATAAATTTCAGCTAGCAATAGAGAATACTCTGTTCAGGAATCACAAGAGGAGAAGGTATACGTGGAAAAGGGCGGGTGGTACGGGAACATTTCAGTTATATTACATAATGGTTAGACTGAGATTCCGAAATCAGATACTGACTTGTGTCAGAGCAGATGTATCAGCAAAGATGGAGTGGAGCAGATATAGACTCAGATTACAACGTAGTAGTAATGAAGAGTAGGTTGAAGTTTAAGAGATTGGTCAGAAAGAATCAATATGCAAAGGGGTGGGATACAGAAACGAAGGAACGACGAGACACACTTGAAATTCTCTATGACTATAGATACAGCAGTATGGAATAGCCCAATAGGCAGTACAGTTGAAGAGGACTGGACATCTCTAAGAAAAGCAATCACATAAGTTGGGAAGAAAAACATTGGTACACTGTAGGTAACTGCGAAGAAACCTTAGGTAACAGAAGAAACATTTTAGCTAATCGATGAAAGTAGGAAGTACAAAAATGTTCAGGGAAATTCAGGAATACAGAAATACAAGTCCTGAGGAATGAAATAAATAGGACTTGCAGGGAAGCTAAGACGAAATGGATGCATGAAAATGTGAAGAAATCGAAAAAGAAATGATTGTTGGTAGGAATAATTCAGCATATAAGTCAAAACGACTTTCGATCTAATTAAAAAGTAAGGGTGATAACATTAAGAGTGAAACGGGAATCCCACTGTTAAATGTAAAGGAGAGAGCAGATAGGTGGAAAGATATGTCTGATGTGATAGAAGAAGAAACAGGAGTCGATTTAGAGGTCATAGGGGATCCGGTATTAGGATCGGAATTTAAGAGAGGTTTGGGGACTTAGGATCAAATAGGGCAAAAGGGACAGAAAACATTCCATTACGATTTCTAAAGTCTATGGATGAAGTGGCAACAAAACGACTATTCAGACTGGTGGATAGGTTGTATGACATACCATCTGACTTTCGAAAAAATATCATCCACATAATTCCGAAGACTACCTGACAGGTGCGTGAATTAACGACTCATGCATCCAAGTTGCTAACAGGAGTACTATACAGAAGAATCGAAAAGAAAATTGAGGATTCTTAGATGACGAGCAGTTTGGCTTCAGGAAAGGTAAAGGCACCAGAGTAGCAATTCTGACGTTGCGGTTGATAAAGGAAGCAGGACTAAAGAAAACTCAAGAAATGTTCATAGGATGTGTCGACCTGGAAAAAGCGTTCGACAATGTAAAATGGTGCATGATGTTAGAAATTCTAAAGTCTATGGATGAAGTGGCAACAAAACGACTATTCAGACTGGTGGATAGGTTGTATGACATACCATCTGACTTTCGAAAAAATATCATCCACATAATTCCGAAGACTACAAGACCTGACAGGTGCGTGAATTAACGACTCATGCATCCAAGTTCCTAACAGGAGTACTATACAGAAGAATCGAAAAGAAAATTGAGGATTCTTAGATGACGAGCAGTTTGGCTTCAGGAAAGGTAAAGGCACCAGAGTAGCAATTCTGACGTTGCGGTTGATAAAGGAAGCAGGACTAAAGAAAACTCAAGAAATGTTCATAGGATGTGTCGACCTGGAAAAAGCGTTCGACAATGTAAAATGGTGCATGATGTTAGAAATTCTGAAAAATACGGTTGAGCAATAGGGGAAGACGGGTAATGTGCAATATGTACAAGAGCCAAGTTTGGACGATCAAGAACGATGTGCACGGATTAAAAAGGAAGTAAGTTAAAGATGTAGTCTTTCATCCCTACCGTTCAATCAGTACACCGAAGAAGCAGTGATGGAAATTAAAGCAAGTTTCAGGAGTAGTAGTAAAGTTCAAGGTGAAAGAATACCAATTACACAATTCACTGATGGTATTGCTACCCTGAGTGAGATTGAAGAAGTATTACTTGATCTGCTGAATGGAATGAAGAGTCTAATGAGTACAGAAGATGGACTGAGAGTAAATCGAAGGAAGACGAATGTAATGAGAAGCAGCAGAAATGAAAACAGCGAGAAACTAACATTAGGATTGATGGTCACGAAGCAGATGAAGTGAAGAGATTGTGCTACCTCGGCAGAAAAATAACAAATGAAGGACAAGGCAAGGAGGACATCAAAAGCAGACTAACACTGGCGAAAAGGGCATTACTGACCGAAACCGGTAATTTAAGGAGCAAAAGTCTCGTGATCATTGGCAGAAATAAAAGAAATTTATCGTCTAAATTAGGGCTTAACAACTGGCCGGTTTTGAGCGCGAGTACTCGCGTCTGCTCAGGGACGTGCTCGCGAGCAGCTGCAAGGTCGAGGAGTACGGTGGGAGGGGAGGGAGGGGAAATGCGCGCGCACGTTTGAATAGGGCCGCAGTGTGCCTATTGAATTCGCGCCGACTGTGTAACGTTTAAAGTACTGCGATCAGCTCTTAACAGTCACTTCGCTGGTTAAGAATCATGTGAAGTCGCCGTTGTGTAACCCCAACCATGCTTTCGCAGTTCAACCCCCATTGGGAGGAATTGTATCTGTTTACTGAAAAAGATGGTGTTGCAAAATGTTTAGTATGTCACAAAACGCTGAATTCTTTTACGAAATTTAATTTGCAGCGACATTATATGTCGTACCACGCGAAAGACTACGGACGTGGAAAATGTGATTGACCAGATCGTGCACAGGAAGTTATTAAACTTAAAAGGAAGCTATCCGCAGAAGATCTGGACGACGAAGAAAAATCAACTGAGGCAGCTCTCAGAGTGGGTTACAAAATTGCTTTGCTTTTAGCAAAATCGCTGCGCCCCTTAACTGATGGCGATTTAATAAAAGAATGTTTGGTAGTTGCAGCGGAACATTTGTGTCCATCTCAAGTTGAACAGTTTCGGATTGTGCCATTATCTAACATGACCATTATGCGTCGCATACAGGACATGGCAGACGACGTCCAGAGCCAGCTTGCAAATATCTGTTAAGATTTTATGGCGTATTCTCTAGCTCTGGACGAAAGTGTTGATATCACTGGAACAGCGCAGCTTGCCATATTTATTAGAGGTGTTAACAGAGATCTTCAGGTGAGGGAGGAGCTCCTCGATGTAGTAGCCATGAAGAACACTACAAACGGAGGTGATATTTTAAGTAGTGTTGAAGAAAGTGTTGAAAATATAGGATTGTCGTGGAATTCTTTAGTTTCAGTGTCTAGAGATGGTAGAGGCATACACTAAGCTAATAAAATTATGTGGCACGTGTACATTCTCCTTTATTTGTTTCATTTGTCGCAGTAATAATTCGTGAGTGATATCCCTGCAGGTGGCCGCGGATTTACATTGACTGGCGGCAGCTTTTGTGTACCCCACGTGACTCTCCCCACTCTCCGCTCTGGTCTGGTAGAGGGGGTAGCGTGCTCGCGCTGCTCCGTGCTCGCGCCTTGCTGCTCACAGCTTGCTCCGCGAGCACGTATGTTGTGAAGCCCTGGTCTAAATCCATCCAGTTCGCAACACTAACTGTGATAGCCGCACACCTTTTTTCTACAATATAAAATTGTTCCTGTACAAATACAACCATTCACCATTTCGACAAGACCAGCTGAGTGGCACCGTGTCGCTGAACTAGTGACTGCTGGCCGAATGCAAATTCCAATGCGTTTCTTCGGATTCCTATCGTGAGAGTTCCTATGAATCAATGAATAATTCTGTACAAGGACATAGTTAAAGTGCTCAACAAAAGTATAGGGGTGACACACATGGTGTTGCCAGAGTGAGGTTCCTTAGAAAGAAACTTCGCCGTTTTATTCAAGCAAGTGTTAATGTTGCACTCGCCTTCCTCTCACCTGCGATCAAGCCATAGAAGGGCGTGTAATAGGAGGGCTGAAAATACATAAACATTCTTTGCTAATGAAGGACGTGCGTTTATCTGAGAACATCTTTCATTAAACTTTTCCCATCAACTGGGTACGGACTTGACGATTTTTATATGACATCTTCATCATCTTCCACTGGTTCCAATGCTTATAGGAAGTGACCTGTAGGGCATGTGTTCCACTTTATTTTAACTTTCACTTTTTGTTCAGTAGCCTCTATTTCATGAGCAGTCTCCATCTTGCAAGAAGTACATTCTGTTAGTTTGGTGTGAACTAAGGCGAATTTTCTACCCTCTCTGAGATTAGAAACTGATGGCTGAACCGTTGGAATGTACAGGACTATAGGAGGAGTTAGGATCGAAGAACAAATAGATAAATGGTGACAGAGGACCGCAGCCCTCTCTGTCTTAGCACACGCAACTTGGAACACATAGGAGGAATGATCTTTCCATTGGCTGCTGGAAGTCCCCAGTAGAAACTTGGAGATTTCGCTAAGAAATCTCTCAGTTAAAAAGGGCGGACAAGGCATCCGTAGAGGGCGCTTTTAATGCGAGCCAACTGGACCGTTACGTTGCATCAGGAAGCTAGAGTCCTGTGATCGGCCGGAATGTGAGCCAAAAACAGTGTGTCCTCTCGCGGGCGTTGAGGAGCAAGCGGTAGACAGCTGAAGACAGGACGAGCTGCAGTATGGACGCGTTAGTGATGCTGTTGTCCGGTGGGGAAACGCTGAGCCTTTGTACCACGAGGCAATGACGATAAGACTTAATCCAGCTATTTGCTGGATTACTTGTTAGTGGTCATAGTTACATGTGCCAAACTCTTTCCGTTATGCTGAAATCGTTACCATGTGTGTCGCAAGCTAATTTTCTTACACTGCGCTGTTTTAGGTTGACCAGTGTGCTCGTTCTTTTATTTCTGTCTCGCTCTGCTCTTGTCGCATATGAGCGATATGATAAGTTTATCAACGCCGCCAATCTCAGTGAACGAATAATAGGAAATTTGTCTCTTGTGCTCTGCTCCCAGCAACGCTTATCACTGTTGGATCATACACAAGCTTATAAAATCCTTTCCCTTGTTCCCACAGAGGCACGTCCCTCATGCTAATCACTTCTTCTGCTAAGTTATTCTCATGTCTTCGTTTCGTAAGGGACAATAGCATTTCAGAATATTGTTTGAAACGCAGTACCAATATCCTTAATGTAAAAGTAACAGTTAATAAATCCAAAGGTCTGTATTGAATCTTTTACTTCACGCATACCAGGTCATTTTGAAATGCTTCATGCAGTAGTAGGTTAAGGAAAATGTGAGCGCGGCTAAACATTTAGTTTGTATCCGTAAGGCCACACTGTGCTGCTTTTGTCCTTTGCGTTAGGTTAAAGAAATTGTTTTACTTTTTTTCAGGTCAAAAATTCTTCCCTTTTTAATTACGTACTGTGTGATATATGCAATTATGCTGTCAGACACAATCATCAATAGATGTGTTAAAAGGTCATGCAAATTAATGATTAATTGTATTATTGCCATATTTTTGCATATTTTCAACGAAAAATACAGAAAAAAATCACTAACCTTCGATCAGATTACTCCATACAAACATAAAATCAAAGCCGTCATCTTATATAAATTATGGCGACCATACCATTCAATAGTTCAACCTGGCACTTCTGAATACACTGTCAGATAACGAATTAAAATTTATGTTTCTAACTAACGTTTTTCCTTACCTTTCGCAAGGCAATTGTGGCTTGCCTGTTTTCTCACTTCCCCACATTGGTTGTTTTATTTGATTAGCAATTTCATTCACATACTGTTTTATTGTTTGTAGCGTATGAGAATTTTGAAAGAGGTTACATGACAAAGACAGTACTTTATAGTGTTGTCCGGGCTCAGTTGCACGCCGAGTGTGTCACTGCCTGTATGGGTTCAGTTGAACAGGAGACTCTACAGGAACCCATAACAGATGGAAGTTCACCAAGTGCAGGAGGCGAGGTCACTAGCTCTCAGAGTCCAGTACCGGTCGACGGTCGCGAGGATGCTCCAACTGAACAAAACATGGGACATAACACACAATGTGAGGGCTGAGATTTTGGGAGACAACGCACAGGTCACAGACCATTTGTTACATGGGACAGACTTCTCCGCAACGGCAGAGAATGAGGCGCGCTCAGGCAGACGATAAAACCTCCCTCCAATGCCTTACATTTTCTCCGAAACGGCAGAGAATGAGGCGCGCTCAGGCAGACGACAAAACCTCCCTCCGATGTCCAACTTTTAGCAGCTTCGAAGCTTAATTCTGGGAGGCCTAAATTCAATGCGGAAATACATCAAAGGAAATAAAAGAGCTGGGTGAGGCAATTGACGCAGGACTAGAGGAACAGGAAAAAATTGTAATCGAGGGCTAGATGAATTTATGATAGTAAGCGGAGGTGTTGTTGATAACATTCAGTCGGAATTTAACAGTGTTAAGAGTTAGATTATATTAACAAGTGGTCCAAGGAGACCACGCCAAGTAATGCGAAATTGGTCGAAAACTTCGGACAGCGACTTTCAATTCCAGTAAGTAACAGTAGACCTCGATCCAAAGCCCTGATGGTTGATCCAGATATTGTGCAGAAGATCGTGACCAAGGTTAACAAGGGACAAACAGACATGCTACGCAAACTTTGTCAGAAAATAGCTCAACATGAACAGATCCTAAACAAGCAAGGTGCGGCCGTAACGAAAGTGATTACTCAGAGGTACTCACAGCCGCGGTAGAGCAATTAGCACGTGAGGACTCTAGAACACACAGGATACGACCAGTCAGAATAGCGGAGACAGAGGAAGTACAGCCTTTGTTGCAATGAAAGGAAAATCAAAACCAAATAATTGCGAAACCTCAGGTGAGTTGTATAAGACAAATATACCTGTGAACAATCGCGGGAACTGAGGGAAAATGACCGTTATGATAATTCAGGTGCAAAGAAAACGAGACGCTTATGAGTCAGATGAACTCTGGAAATTTGAAGAGAGATTGTCCAGGATTCGGAATCTGATGTTAATCAATAGGGACATTCCGAACCACTCCGTCAGTGAATTCGAGGATGAGGAAAATCGGAGGCACTTACTTATGATTCACAAATTAACAGTTTCCATCCTCTTATGTTTTTTGTGCAATTTGACAAATCGTTTCCCCTGTATTGGAGTCCATCGTTATGGATGAATTTCTTCTATGCACATCTATGGACAGATGCAGCAGCACGAATGCACATACTTATGCAGGACTGCAAGACATATGCAGAACTTGTCACAGTCTATCCGGCCAGTGATAGCTCGAAGACTACACAGGATCAGGTCAAAATCAGCATTTGGATGACGGAAGCCTACAGTGAGTCCTGCCATCAGAATCTTATCCTCCATTTTAAAGAAATTGTACAGCGCAACCAATATTTCGATGTACTGAAAGTGCTACATCAGTTACAGAGAAAAAGTATGACTGCGGACCGAAACATGAGGGACATTCGTGTTCTTCTGTCTCTTCTACAGGACTTGGCTTACGAACGTGACACTGCCATATCCACTTGTGCTCTATGTTAACAACAGAGGCCAACGATGGAAAAACTTTTTTGCTGAAAATACCTTATTCCTACGTTTTTTAGGGTGGGAAATCCAAATATTATACTTAAAAAACTGTATAACGCACCATTTCTTCACATTATACAGTTAAATTCATTAAATTAAGCGATTTTTAAAGAATTTAACAGCTTTTATATAGTTAAAACAATTTAGAAAGTAGGTGTAATGAATGTAGATGACGCTGGTGGCACTGCTGAAAAACATTTTCTGACAGAAAAAGGTCGATTCTATTTTTTTGTTAACAGATGGTGTTTTGTTTACTGTCAACCTATCCTATCTTTCCCGTTTCCTGTACATGTGTTCAGTACAATGTCTATCGTGGTTTTAAAAATTTTGCTGACAGATTTTGTTATATTTGTGATTAAATAACACCAAAGAAACATTACAGACTTCGTGAAAAAGATTTTTCTATCACACTTTGGATCTACACTTGGTGATTAAGATAAATCTTGGGCGCGGCATCAGGTATGTTATGTGTGTGTTGAAGATCTGAGAAAATGGTCCAAAAAGGAGAAAAGAGCCTTTAGATTTGCTGTTCCTATTATATGGAGGGAGCCAAGAAATCATTCTCATTGTTGGTACTTTTTGCAGTGTTGATATTATTGGTAATAATTCGAAAAACAAGGCAATAAGCTACCCTAACCATCCGTCCGCCATCCAACCAGTAGGTAAAGGTGTAGATTAGCCGGTTCCTGAATCACCAGATGATTTAAAATCAGTTCCAACAGAAGTATTTTCTGATGTACGATCTGATTTAGATGAACCAGATATTGATGAATTCCACTGTAATACAAAAATTCTAGAGACCAGATTGTCTACTCAGACCGAGCTTCACGATTTGGTTACAGATCTGAGTTTAACGAAAGAAAAAGCTGAATTGTTTGGCTTCAGATTAAAAGAAAACAACTTATTGGCAGCTGGAACCAGCATATACATGTATAGAAAGAGAGAGCAGCAATTTTCCAATATTTTTCAACAAGAAGGTGATAAAGTGTACTGCTCAGACATTCCAGATCTCATGAATGAGTTTGGTATTGAGTACAAATAAGAAGACAGGAGGCTGTTTATAGATTCATCCAAAACCTGTTTAAAGGCTGTCTGATTACACAATGGTAACATGTATGCATCTATACCTGTTGGACATTCTGTACATATGAAAGAAAGGTATGAAAACCTAGAAATAATGCTAAATAAAATGGGCTATTCTGCTCATGGTTGGATGATATGTGGCGATCTAAAAGTAACATGCATGCTCCTTGGTCAGCAAGGTGGCTATACCAAGTTTCCATGTTTCTTGTGTGAATGGGACATTAGGGCTATGGATCAACACTGGTGCAGAAAGAACTGGCCTGTGAGGGAGTCTTTAAAACCTGGTGAGAAAAACATTCTACTCAAAAACGTACTCCTGCCACCTCTACATGTAAAGTTATTGCTAATGAAACAGTTTGTAAAGGCTTTGCCTAAAGATGGACCATGTTTTAAGTTTCTCTGCCAAAAGTTTCCACACCTTTCAGAAGCTAAACTAAAAGAAGACGTCTTTGTCGGTCCTTACATTAGAAAATTAATGTTTGATGTTAACTCTGAATCCACAATGACCGTAAATGAGAAAGAAGCATGGGTATCATTTAAGCAAGTCGTTACAAAGTTCTTAGGACATGAAAAAGACCCAGCATATGTTTCAATTACAGCTACAATGTTAAATAAGTTTAAAGCTTTAGGATGTTGAAGGATCCTGGAAGTTCACTTTTTGAACAGTCACCTTGATTACTTCCCGGACAATATGGGAGATGTTAGTGAGGAGTAAGGAGAGCGTTTTCACCAAGACATTAAAGTGATGGAGAAACGCTACCAAGCCCGCTGGAACACAAGCATGATGGGGGGCTACTGTTGGTCACTTCACCAAGAAGTTCAGCAAGCGACTCATCGCAGAAAAAGCTTCACAAGAAGCTTCAAAGAAAAAAGAGAAAGAAAATAGAAACCAATTCCAGGTATCAAGTGAAACCTCTATTAACGCATAGCTTTGTTTTAAGTAGCTTACTGTAGATACAAACCTTGCTAATGTTGTAACAAAGCGTTTCACTGATTTACCCCTTTACTGTATAGCATTGGATTTTTATACTATATAGTAAAAAGCACATTGCTCGGAAACTATGAGTGATACAAAAACACTAAGGCTAGATTTAGATTCAGCTCAAAAAATCTATAAAGATCAACTATCAAAGCAAAAAGTTTTTTTTTTAAAAAAATTGTTCGCTGTTCTGTGCAACCAATAAGGCAATACCCGTCATACGAGTGAGATGCAAGGATGACCGCAGCTGTGTTACCAAGACGTAACAACGGTTGAAGAGGTCAGAACGGCTGGAGATGCCCGCCAATTTACAAAAAGATCATAACTGGTCAAGAATAATTCGAAGGGAGGAAGTTGTAGAGAGCGAGGCTGTCGTTCAGCAACTAGGATCCAAACATGATGTTCCGAGAAATGTGGAACCAGAGCACGCTAGAAGCTAACTAGAAACTGTAGCAGAAAGAGACCTCAGCCCTAGTGGGAGATGGCAGTAGGTTTCATACTCTGGTTCTGATGACGTTAGGGAAAACCTTTTGAATGCAAAGGATGAAGTAATTGACTGCAGTTAACCTCTTTTATTTGTATAGGAAGGGGAATATATCCAAGGAAATCTCAACACAAGTAGCCTTTCATCCGTCACCAGAGATAAGGTTTTTGATGAGGTTGTAAATAGTAGTTCCTTCTCTAGGTTGTCGCACAGAGGACAAAATGGTAGTTATCGAAATAGACGACAGAGGGATAGAGAAACAATTAAAATCGATCAAAAGAGGAAAAGCCGCTGTACCTGATGGGATACCAGTTCGATTTTACACAGTGTACGCGAAGGAACTTGCCCCCCTGCTTGCAGAGGTGTACCGTAGGTCTCTAGAAGAGCGTAGCGTTCCAAAGGATTGGAAAAGGGCACAGGTCATCCACGTTTTCAAGAAGGGACGTCGAACAGATGTGCAGAACCATAGACCCATATCTCTAACGTCTATCAGTTGTAGAATTTTGGAACACGTATTATGTTCGAGTATAATGACTTTTCTGGAGACTAGAAATCTTCTCTGTAGGAATCAGCATGGGTTTCGAAAAGACGATCGTGTGAAACCCGGCTCGCGCTATGCGTCCACGAGAATCAGAGGGCCATAGACACGGGTTCCGAGGTAGATGCCGTGTTCCTTGACTTCCGCAAGGCGTTCGATACAGTTCCCCACAGTCGTTTAATGAACAAAGTAAGAGCATATGGACTATCAGACCAATTGTGTAATTGGATTGAAGAGTTCCTAGATAACAGAACGCAGCATGTCATTCTCAATGGATAGAAGTCTTCCGAAGTAAGAGTGATTTCAAGTGTGCTGCAGGGGAGTGTTGTAGAAGCGTTGCTATTCACAATATACATAAATGACCTTGTGGATGACATCGGAAGTTCACTGAGGCTTTTTGCGGATGATGCTGTGGTATATCGAGAGGCTGTAACAATGGAAAACTGTACTGAAATGCTGAAGGATCTGCAACGAATTGACGCATGGTGCAGGGAATGGCAATTGACTCTCAATGTAGACAAGTGTAATGTGCTGCGAATACATAGAAAGAAGGATCTCGTATCATTTAGCTACAATATAGCAGGTCAGCAACTGGAAGCACTTAATTCCATAAATTATCTGGGAGTACGCATTAGGAGTGATTTAAAATGGAATAATCATATAAAGTTGATCGTCGGTAAAGCAGATGCCAGACTGAGATTCATTGGAAGAATCCTAAGGAAATGCAATCCGAAAACAAAGGAAGTAGGTTACAGTACACTTGTTCGCCCACTGCTTGAATACTGCTCAGCAGTGTGGGATCCGTACCAGATAGGGTTGATAGAAGAGATAAAGAAGCTCCAACGGAGAGCAGCGCGCTTCGTTACAGGATAATTTAGTAATCGCGAAAGCGTTACGGAGATGATAGACAAACTCCAGTTGCAGACTCTGCAGGAGAGACGCTCAGTAGCTCGGTACGGGCTTTTTTTGAAGTTTCGAGAACATACCTTCACCGAGGAGTCAAGCAGTATATTGCTCCCTCCTACGTATATCTGGCGAAGAGACCATGAGGATAAAATAAGAGAGATTAGAGCCCACACAGAGGCATACCGACAATCCTTCTATCCACGAACAATACGAGACTGGAATAGAAGGGAGAATCGATAGAGGTACTCAAGGTACCCTCCGCCACACACCGTCAGGTGGCTTGCGGAGTATGGATGTAGATGTAGATGTAGTAACTGGCCTGTGATGCCATTATAAAAGACAGGAATTAGAGGTGCAGTTAATAGGTTAGCAGGCAAGCTGAAATTTTGTTTGTATGTAACTCTTTCGATATCAGTGTAAACTTCTTAATCATTCCAGCATTGACGGTGGACCTGGTACTTGTCCTTGATTCCTTTAGACCTTATTTAATGATTATTAATCTGAATAAATGAGCAGTATAGGATATCTGCTTTGAGATAGAATAGGGATAGAGTGTCTTATTGTCGACAGATCAGATGAAGAGATCAAAAATTCTCCAAAAGACCACGTACAGTTTTTAACTTTCTGTACCGATTCTAGATGAGAAATCATAGTAAGTTTAGTGGACGTACCAACCCTGTTGTGCAACGCTAACGAGAAATAGTTGAGGTTGAAATACAACCTATTGCAACAAACAAAACTGACGGCGGCGCTTGAATCACTAAGACCTCCAAGAGGTCATAAGTAATCTGCCCCATGGATCTACAATGATGTCTCCGATTCTCGTGCGTAAGAACAGGTCACCATCTGACTGACAAACGGAAAAAATACAGTAGGCCGATGTACACAAGTAGAGGCACCAGGAAATAGTATCATTGGTGACTCATCGGATTAAGGGACGAGCTCAGAAGAGTAAGGAGCGCCAAAATTGGAGAATGAAGGATTTTAAGTTTGTTGGACAGGAAGTCTTAGAGAGAACACATCATTTGTCAAGGAAGCACCAATGTCTGAGTCTCTAGTTCTTCAATGTTTATGTGGGATCTTTTAGGGTCAAGAGGACTGCTCACTAAAATTATGTTGAAGTGTTAAGTCTACATGCTCGAAAATCGAAGGGTATACAGCATAATCCCAGGAAATTACAGGAATAAGCATGGGGAAAAGCAGAGAGAGACGAATTCTTGCTAACCCGTTCGTAGTATCACTAAACAGTTGTAACTGAATATTAGTTGTATGTGAAGTACTCTGCTCAGTGGCCCATAGATAATAAACAGGGTGTTGTTGCTTCGTTCAGTAGTCGTAGATGCACATGCTTCTCATCGGAGGTTATGTTTATACTGGAGATATTACTTTTCTCTTAGAAATAAGCTCTCATTTTAAGAAGTCATGTGTCAAGCCTAATTGTCAGAGGAGCAAACTGAGCAAGTAAAATGAGAGTGGGGTTTTTGTTTTAATGGCCAAATGCTATGCACGCGGTTTGCCGATATTTCAGACGCATGGGAAGTGCCGAGGCCACTGAGGTGGATGTATAGTCATCACAGTCGATGTTGGTCATGTACTCTTGAAGGAAGTTTGAGCTCTCTGTTGCAGAAAGGAACGAGTGGGATGACAAGCGAGTAAGGGAAGACAGTAAGAATCTGTTCGCTGCAGCATACGAATATGTGTGATAATGGAAACTCGAATCTGATCGTGGAAAGAATGAAATTACCAAAGCAAGGTGTTATCCTATTCAGAAACAGATGCCCCCGAAGGTGAGCACAAAGGTGCTCAAACAGGTACGTCTCAACTTTCCTGTTTACAGCTCCTGATTGTTCGGAGAAGTCTTAAGCGTCGGTTCTATGTCTGAAGAATGCTGCTCATGTTATTAATATGCTTCAAGTTTGCAATTCTCATCTGTGGCATGACAATAACTGCTGTGCGCATTACAGTAGATGAGATAATGGTGGAACAATGAACAAAGCGTAGAATTGTCCCCGCCATATTTACTAGGTAGTATGTATAATGAATTGGGTGCATCCTCTTTAGATAAGTGTATGGAAAACTCAAATGCACTTGTGAGTAGTGATAAGAAGGATAAATTCACTTGCATGAATGACTGACAGATGGCAATGGCCTTTTGTTGCATGGAGGACGATACGTGCTTGGTTGGTGGTTGTTATTGGAAGGTAAATGGCCAGTAATTTAGTATCCCAATATTTACTCCCACTCCTGTGATCATACAACCTTTTATTGTATTGTAATGTATGGAACTTGTAACGCCGGAAATGCATATCCTCCTATTTCCATCTATTGTACCCTAATTTTTTCCTTATTTTGTTACCTGAAGATATAACCTTTCTGTGTCTTTATATATTTTAATTGCTTTAATATATATATATATATATATATATATATATATATATATATATATGCATTTATGACGATGTATAATTGGTTTGTTTTGTAAATATTATTTGTATTTTACGCTGGGTCTTGCCTAGGGAAAACTATGCTATCGAACGAATACATCGATAGGTCGTGTGGAGAACCTAAGTGTTTAGGATCTTTGGTAGTGTTAACTCTGCCGCGTGGAGCGCGGGCAGCGAGAGAGGGTCTGGTGGGAGTAGTGCGATTGAGCAGGTGTGTTGTGTGACGCTCCCACAAGTTGCCAGGCTTTCGGGGTTTGGCAGCATGTAATTGCGATCGACTGGCTATGGTAGTTTCTAGCACGGTGTCGTGGACGGGAAGCATTAGCTGGCACACATCAAGAGCCCGTTTCGCCTGGTGACCGTGTCGAGAAGAAGGCGTGCCTGCATCCAGCTTCTGCAACAGCGACGGCCGACAATGAGTGACTGTCGCCACCTCCTCGATCGGCGACTTCAAACCTTCAATCAACCAACAAGGAGACTAAAAGCACGTAAAGTTTCAGAACTGTATGGCAGACCTCAGCTTTTCAAACTGTTCAAATCACAAAATTACAGCAACGTAGCATGAACCTTTGTTGCTCATTGTCCCAATTGCATTGCCAAGCAGGGTCCCTTCCTTTTCCGAAATGAACCCGAGTGTCGTTGAAATTCAAACGCCAGCATTAAAGCTTTGTAATTCGATTTCACTGCTTTAATTTCAAAGTTCAGTTAAAGTATTCATAGCTGGCTACAATATTTAGATTACACAAGCACAAATTAAGAGTGCGAGTTTTGTTACCGTATTTTAGCTTACCTGTGACTGCAGCTCAGCTTGGTACGTACAAAATTTTACTATTGTTAATTGTTCAGAATCATTTAATTCAAGTTCAAAGTTAAATCTCTTATTTCTAAATTGCGTAGAGTCAAGTTGCTTTTGAAATGATTGTTGAGGTAGTCCAAGACTAACCATATTTTACTGAATTTCGATGTGCTTCAGAAAGAAAGCTCACTATTAACTTCAGTCTCTAAACTAACTTTCAATTTTCCAGTTTTATTGATTCTTTTGCTAAATTAAGTCAGGGTGTAGCGAAATTTATTACTTCAGACAAACATTCAGTTTTCACACAACACGTGTCAACCTTCAGTTGCCACGCTTTTGGTGCTAATTATATGTGTAATAACCTTTCTTTTTCTGTTATTATAGTAATTATCCTTAGGACTGGCGACCGTAATTTCCCCCAAATCTCAAATATCTAATTACCACTAGTTAATTGTTAACGTAACGGCCGCACATTTACTTTCTTTATTAACTTTACCCCTTTTCAAAATTAATTTCCACCAGTTTCATTTTCATTTTTCCTTTCATTTAGATGTAACACTTTCCTCCCTCTTTACCGACAGATTAACTTCGGTGACGATTGCTTTTCCCAAATTTCCATTAGGTACACGCGGTTTTATTTTTCACTGTCATTAAGGTCGATAAGTGAGGGGGAGGTTACACGTTGCGACCTGGTGAGAGGACAATCCTCAGATTTGAGGTTGTTCTGGACACGAATTATGTTTGGTGCAAATGTCGTAACAAAGTATTGGTTACGAACAGATAGTTACGTCAGCGAGATTAAGTAGTGGGAGGAATCCTAATTAGATTTGAGATTTGTTATTTATATTGAAAATTATTAAAATGAGTGGAGGCAACAATTACCAGTTTGGTAGACTTGGATACGGAACAATCGGTCGAACAGTGGGAAACGCGCACCGCGGTACCCATTGTTCAGGGGCAGGCGGCTAGCGTGAAAGACGCGACCGCCGAAACGCAACAAAGAGCAGAAATGGAATTCCAAACTTAAGAAAATGTTTCGGAATCGGAAGTGAAAATCAAATCTGAACCCCTTGTTGACGAATACGCGGGGACAATTAGAGAGGAAGCCGCTACGGAAGTAAAACCGGTAGTTTCCGGGAATTTAGCTGATTTATTGAATGTTTTGATTAACGAAATCAAGGCTCAGTCTAGCAAGATAGAAACTCAATCGGCAGAAATTAAAGCTCAGGCTGCCAAGCAAGAAGCTCAGTATGCCAAGCAAGAAGCTCAGCCTGAAAAAATTGACAGGAAGCTAGACAATCAGAACAAAGCTATTAATGTTGTTAACAACAATGTTGGAGTTGTTAACGCAAAAGTTGATAAAATCAAAGAAGGTATTGTTGTGATTAATACCGAAATCGGTAATCTTAAACAGGAAATGATAGGCGTTAGCAGAATCGAGAAAAGTGTAGGAGAAGCAGTTGCTCCGATCATCGAGAATAAGGTGACGGAACAAATTCAATTAGTGAAAAAAGAGGATCAAAAGAAGGTGGAAACTTTAAAGGCTTTAGTATCCGAAGTCGATACCAAAGTGACGAAGCAGGCTAATACCTGCGAAGGGAAAAAAAGGAAGTAGAAACGCTTGCGACAACCACTTGCCAAGTAATTACGAGAGTGTCGGAATTAGAAAAGAAACTTGACGAAAAACAGAGCTATGTGCCAATCTGTGCACATAGTTCGGCATTGTTGACGAAAGAGGAGCGGTTCGACCCCTTGAAAAAAGGCGGTATACACGCGACGGATTTCATTAAAAATTGTGAAAGAGTTTTACCCAGATCATGGACTAATGAGAGAAAAATTAATGCGGTTATTGATGTGTTGGCTGGTGATGCCAAGCGTTGGGGCTTAAACCTCAACATTACGAACCTGACTTTTGACGAGTTTAAAAATTTGTTTCTGGCTGAATACTGGTCAGAGCAAAAACAGCAAAGTGTCTGGCGCAAATTTGTCGTATCGAGGCCTTTCAATGCGAATTCGCGCGGCTCGATGAAAGAGTTTTGTGAGGGCTGGATCCGCAAGTTGGAATATTTGCGTTATCGCCGCACGGAATCCGAAATAGTTTGGGAACTCTACAAGAAGCTTCCAGATGATACAAAACGCTACGTAGGAAGCAATTACAGGACAATCAATTATATCCTGGAAAGAGTTGAGGACGAGGACAATTGGCGCAATAATCGCGGCAGTGGTAGAGGCCGTGGTAACAACAACGGGTACCACAGCAACCACAACAACGACAACTATGGGAATAATGCATACCGCAATCTTGGCAGCAATAACAAAAGTGGTTCGGGCCGTAATGACAATCGATACAATGCAAATAATAACAGGAATGACGGAAACCAGTATCATGCTAGCGTGATACGGGCTTCGCAGAATAGTAATAACGCCAGAGGGTGTGATCAGCCGCCTCAGCAGCATCCGGGGAGCGTATCTGCTGGGACGAGACAGGGAAACCATTAGCCGCGCCGGTGAGGGGCCGACCGGGCGTGGAGAAATTTTGGCGGCCCAATAACAGTAGAAAACCGAGGTGTCGTCGTTATGAAAATTCCGTATGGAATAATCAATGGCGGGAGAGTGTGCCAGTGTTAGGAGAAAGGATTGCGACCACAAGTAGTAGATCAGCTGTAGACACGGCAGTAGAAAATACATTCACTGTCAGTGAGAACAATTTAAGTAGTGTTCCGGAAAACGATTATAAAGTGGCAGCTGTAACACCCACAGCGGAACTCGAGATTGAGTTTAAGAATGATTCGCAATTGTTGAGAGAAGATCAGATGTCGGATAACACGTCTGTCATTGAGCGAGGGGATGCAGAGAGGGATGAGGTCTGGTTAAGGCAGTTCGGTCGCTTATACGACGAACTGAGAGATTATAGGGGCCTGTACGGGAGAAGTGTTTATGGGGAGCGCGGGCAGGATTTGCCGCGTCTCGTCCCGCAGGAAGATAGTGATTGGGAAGTGATAGAAAGTTCTGGCCCTAACCGGCAGACTTTACCAGAAATAGTTGATGTTAATGGGGAGCACGAGCAAGATTCGTCGTGTTTCGTCCTGCAGGAGTTGGATGTTGAAGTAGTAACGGAAAGTTCTCGCCCTGACCGGCAGACTTTACCGAAAGTTATAGTGGTAGAAGTGGCCGACCGATCCGACGCAAAACCCCAGTTTAAAAATTGCGAAAGTATTAAGGAGAAAGATTACGAAAATTTTAGTGATAGCCGGACACGATCGGCAGAAAAGCACATAGATTACAGCGTATATGAGGTTAGAGCTGACGTTATACGGTCGGACGGTAGCAGTGTGGGTTGCGCAGATCCAGAGGAAGTAATTGCAGATACTACTGGGCACATTCCTCCAGGTAGATTGGCAGATGAGATCAATCTGACTAAAGAGGAATCAACGAAGGTGACAATTAGTGAATTGATAGCAAAGCAACACTCAATAGTTGACGAGTTACAGGAAAAGGTTTCGGTATTGGAGGCGAAGCTACAGACAAAGCCTCAGGACAAACGTGTTGAAATGAAAACTGTATGTGAACAGAGGCTGGAAAGGCCGCCAGATAAGCCGGATTTAGGGTCAAAGCCGGATGGTTTTTTCTGGAATGACCTGGATATAGACGAGGATTTACTGTGGGAAAATAAAGAAACAGTCGAGGACAGGTGTAGACAGATAGTAGTGTCTGTTGATATGCACGACCTACAACTAAACGTGTTGATTGACACCGGTGCAGAATTGAGTGCTGTATCTGGGAAAATATTTGAGTTACTGAAAGACAGACCTGGTATCGTAGTTATGCCAGTAACAGGAGTGAAAATTATCGGTGCTACTGGGAAGGCCAGTAAACTGGTCACAAATCAGATTTTTGTCAACTTCGAGATATGTGGGCCACGATTTGAACAAGAATTTGTCGTCGTGCCAGACTTAACTACGGAAGTAATTATCGGGTTGGATTGGCTATTAAAGTACCGTGCAGTGATTAACTGCGAAAGCAAAACTTTGACATGTAGGTCACTAGATAAAACAATGGTAGTTGGTTTTGACGAGGCAGGAGACGGTGAGCATAGGCAATACCAGCCTATACACATTGTTAACTGGCCGGATGGCATTGACGTAGGAATGAATTTGAACTGCCGTAACGTGAGGAATCTCGGCATTGACAATAGTGTAGAAAGTGAATTGGAAAGTATTGTAGACGGTGTGTCAAACGTAACACACGAACAAAGACAAGGCCTGTATGAAGTGATAATGAAGAATAAGAGTGTGTTTTCAGACAAACCGGGACTAGTGGAAAAGATAAATTCCCTCCATGGATTGACATTAGTATTGGTGTGAAAAAAGATCGTTTGCGAGAAGTAATGAAGCTAAAAGCCGATGCTCGCGTACGTCGTCATGACGCTAAAGCGCGTTTTGCTAAGTTTGCAATCGGAGACTTAGTACTTGTAAAAACTCATGAGAAATCGAGCGAGATAGACAATGAAATCTCGAAATTTAAGTTTGTTTATAATGGACCATATAAAGTCATTGGTATACCTCACACAAATGCTTATTGCTTAGAGTATCCAAGCTCTGGAAAACGATTAGGTATACGGAATATTGTAGACTTGAAATTGTACCAACCTAGGATTGATTAATACCACAGAATGGGTAATTTGTACAGTATGTAAATATAGAGTGTAAGATTTAAGGATTTTCTAGGTTGCCATGCTTATGCCTGACCAAGATGTCATTAAAGAAGCTATAATTAATAAGTAATTAATTTTGACTGAATGATTTAAGAGGCATTGATTAATAATCATTTGAAAAATCCAAGCTGCTAGTTTAAGTTTTCAGCCGAGTCACTGTAGATTAAGGAATGTAAATATGATTTTGTAACTAGCTGTAAGATTTCATAAATATGTGATTTACTAGTCACTGCCGATGTAATTAGACGCTGTTTTAAGTTTCAGGCTAGTACATGCGTGTGATGATGGACAGTGTTTAGTTATCCACTGTGATAGAATTAATGGACTCCTTGAGATTACTCGGGAGTGAGTTGTTCCGAAAGAACTCAGTGAAACGGACGTTCTGGAAATGCCGTTACACAGGCGAGTGAGATCAAGCGTGCCGCACAGGCTTTTGTGCCACTCTCGGCATTCTTTGTACTTGCGGGTACAAAAGGCGGAATAGTTTTTCTTCCCGGACAGCTGATGTGAAAGAATTCTGCTCTCAATATTTATGTTTTTCTCGATCTGCTGAATATTATTTTCTTGTTTAGCTTTAATTGGACTCTCATGACGAGAATATTAATTATGAAAAGGTTGTATAAAAATGTGTATAATATGTAATTAATAATTAATTTGCGTATTTTGATTTACCTGTTTTTATGGCCATGTACTCTGATTAATTTTGTAAATAATATTCCATTTCTTGATAGTGTTACGAATTTTGACGATTTTAGAATAGCTAAACCATTTTGTATGTTTTCTATGAAATTTTAATATGTTGTCAACCTGTTTTATTTTGTGCAAGATGACAGAGTGGAATAAGATTAGGAGTGTCTCCACTCAATTATTATGGTCTAAAAATTGATTTATGCTTAATTAGACGAATGCTAAATTTTGCTGATGTTTTGAGCATATGCATTTCCGCTGTTTCTTTTTTGGGACATTTTCTGAGTCTGTTTAGGTTACACGAACATCCTCAGACAATGTGGGGCACGTGTAACGCCGGAAATGCATATCCTCCTATTTCCATCTATTGTACTCTAATTTTTTCCTTATTTTGTTACCTGAAGATATAACCTTTCTGTGTCTTTATATATTTTAATTGCGTTAATATTTGTATATATATATATATATATATATATATATATATATATATATATATGACGATGTGTAATTGGTTTGTTTTGTAAATATTATTTGTATTTTACGCTGGGTCTTGCCTAGGGAAAACTATGCTATCGAACGAATACATCGATAGGTCGTGTGGAGAACCTAAGTGTTTAGGATCTTTGGTAGTGTTAACTCTGCCGCGTGGAGCGCGGGCAGCGAGAGAGGGTCTGGTGGGAGTAGTGCGATTGAGCAGGTGTGTTGTGTGACGCTCCCGCAAGTTGCCGGGCTTTCGGGGTTTGGCAGCATGTAATTGCGATCGACTGGCTATGGTAGTTTCTAGCACGGTGTCGCGGACGGGAAGCATTAGCTGACACACATCAAGAGCCCGTTTCGCCTGGTGACCGAGTCGAGAAGAAGGCGCGCCAGCATCCAGCTTCTGCAACAGCGACGGCCGACAATGAGTGACTGTCGCCACCTCCTCGATCGGCGACTTCAAACCTTCACTCAACCAACAAGGAAGACTAAAAGCACGTAAAGTTTCAGAACTGTATGGCAGACCTCAGCTTTTCAAACTGTTCAAATCACAAAATTACAGCAACGTAGCATGAACCTTTGTTGCTCATTGTCCCAATTGCATTGCCAAGCAGGGTCCCTTCCTTTTCCGAAATGAACCCGAGTGTCGTTGAAATTCAAACGCCAGTATTAAAGCATTATAATTCGATTTCACTGCTTTAATTTCAAAGTTCAGTTAAAGTATTCATAGCTGGCTACAATATTTAGATTACACAAGCACAAATTAAGAGTGCGAATTTTGTTACCGTATTTTAGCTTACCTGTGACTGCAGCTCAGCTTGGTACGTACAAAATTTTACTATTGTTAATTGTTCAGAATCATTTAATTCAAGTTCAAAGTTAAATCTCTTATTTCTAAATTGCGTAGAGTCAAGTTGCTTTTGAAATGATTGTTGAGGTAGTCCAAGACTAACCGTATTTTACTGAATTTCGATGTGCTTCAGAAAGAAAGCTCACTATTAACTTCAGTCACTAAACTAACTTTCAATTTTCCAGTTTTATTGATTCTTTTGCTAAATTAAGTCAGGGTGTAGCGAAATTTATTACTTCAGACAAACATTCAGATTTCACACAACACGTGTCAACCTTCAGTTGCCACGCTTTTGGTGCTAATTATATGTGTAATAAGCTTTCTTTTTCTGTTACTATAGTAATTGTCCTTAGGACTGGCGACCGTAATTTCCCCCAAATCTCAAATATGTAATTACCGCTAGTTAATTGTTAACGTAACGGCCGCACATTTACTTTCTTTATTAACTTTACCCCTTTTCAAAATTAATTTCCACCAGTTTCATTTGCATTTTTCATTTCATTTAGATGTAACCCTTTCCTCCCTCTTTACCGACAGATTAACTTCGGTGACGATTGCTTTTCCCAAATTTCCATTAGGTACACGCGGTTTAATTTTTCACTGTCATTAAGGTCGATAAGTGAGGGGGAGGTTACAAACTGGGGACCTAGAAACGACGGGGAGGTTTCGTCCCCACCGTAGCCCTCAGTGTTTCACAGCCCCACAACAGGTTAGGTTAGGTTAGTGTTGTTTAACGTCCCGTCGACAACGAGGTCATTAGAGACGGAGCGCTAGCTCGGGTTAGGGAAGGATGGGGAAGGAAATCTGCCGTGCCCTTTGAAAGGAACCATCCCGGCATTTGCCTGAAACGATTTAGGGAAATCACGGAAAACCTAAATCAGGATGGCTGGAGACGGGATTGAACCGTCGTCCTCCCGAATGCGAGTCCAGTGTCTAACCACTGCGCCACCTCGCTCGGTGGCCCCACAACAGGCTACAGCAGTACACTCACCCCACCGCCACCCTACACCGAACTCACGGTTATTGTGCGGTTCGGCACCCAGTGGACTCCCCAGAAAACGTCTCACATCAGGCGAGTTTAACCCCTATGTTTGCGTGGTGGAGTAATATTGGTGTATGCACAGCAATCGCCAATATAGTGTAACAGGCGGAGTAAGGGGAATCAGCCCGCAGTCGCTGGGGCAGATGGAAAACCGCCTTAAAAGCCATCCACAGACTGGTCACCACACCGGACCTCGACACTAATCCACCAGCTGGATTCGTGCCACGGACCAGCACGCCTTCCCGCCTGGAAAGTAGTGCATTAGACCGCACACAGGGCGGGCGGTAAATAATCTTAGTTCATGATGATTTTCATTACGATTGTTCTCTTAGGTAACATAAAATAAATTTTATGTTGGTAGATGTATAAGTTAATAAATAGGTTTTGCTTGGTTAGAATTTAAATGAAATAGGTTTTATTTTGTTAGATAAGTTTATAAATAAGTCTTACTTCGTTTACTGCATGCGGAAGGCAGAATCTGATGTTAAGTCTGCCCCCCGGTTAGCCATGTGCTCTAACGCACTGCTTTCCGGCCGGGAAGGCGTCCCGGTCCCCGACACGAATCCGCCCGGCGGATTACTGCCGAGGTCCGGTGTGCCGGCCAGTCTGTGGATGGTTTTTAAGGCGGTTTTCCATCTGCCTCTGCGAATGCGGGCTGGTTCCCCTTATTCTCCTCAGTTACACTATGTCGGCAATTGCTGCGCAAACACTTTCTCCACGTATACGTTCACCATAATTACTCTACCATGCAAACACTGGGGTGTTGGAATGGAAAGTCGTCCGAGACGGGTTCTACGCCTGCGCGACTGGTGTCCGTCCGACGTGGCCTAATGGGACCGCAGTGGAACTTCCCTTGGGGACCTGCGCTCTCAGCTGGGTAGACGGCGACCTTGAGGGGGCGTGAGCGGCTCCACCCGCCGCTGACACATAGCACAGTGCTTGCTAAACGATCTCGATTGGACACACCCGGTCGCTGGGGGCCACCTGACTTCGACACGTGTGCTCCTGTTGTCAGGCCACCGCCTCACCATGGTTCCCACACGAGAGCACCACAACATATCGTCTTCAGAGAATACTGGCACCTCCACCGCATTGCTGCCAAAACTGCGCTTCTCATTAGCTTGAGGTACGTCAACACTATCGAAGCAGCCTCGTGGAATTCACCTGCTCATCTGTTATTGGAAACCTACCACCGATTGCTAATGAAGAAGACGATGGCCCCCTTTGACAGGGGAGGCTGAGACATTGGACTCAATAAGCATTATGGCACATATCTGATGCATACATTAAAATCAATAATTTACCATCAGATCAGCCCGTGCTACCAAACATAAAACCACAGCCAGTATCTTGTACTGTTTTGGATATTTGAATGGTCCTTAGAGGTCCCACCCTGCACACTAGAGCAAAAATTGCAGTCGTGACACACATTTCAGAAGGGTGCTATTACTTTCAGTGGGGTTGTAGGACCATGATGTGCTCAGAAAAGGGTTGAGTCGTGTAGAGGCTGTCAGTAGAGTCAAAGTTTGTCACAAACATCATCCTGTGCCTATCGTACTGGGAACTGTCGTTTTCTACTGCACACACCAAACGAAGAATTGGCTTCAGTGTCACCATTTATGCCATCTCCTTATGCCCATTCGTGTCGATTCTGTTAGTGGTGTGCCCGAAATGTTTTCCTCAATCATCCATAAGAAAACCGTGCAATTACAACGTTGGACGTCCCGGTTCTGACCTTTATTATTGAGGCGACAAGAGTAAATGTGAAATTGTGACATGTTGTTAAGTAGGAGTGTGCCGACATTCCCATCGTGTGACCGGTCCACGGAGGAATCCGGCAGAATTATGGTGAAATATAATGCCAGTGTGACATCATTAACCCAGTTTACACGTCAACTGCACATCTGAGCTGTGGTCTTTTTTCCGCTTGTATTGACACCTTACTGTTTCATGTGTCACGGAGTCCGAGTGTGACTTCGCAGGGCGCCACTCCTTAGCACCGTTACTGAATAGGATTGCAGGCACATTTCAGCTATATTTTAAACTTCTGCCTCGCGATGGGAGACGGTTACGGATTTTTGATACTGCGACCCATGGGTTGCGTTATGCATTGTAAACTGATTCATGGGTTGAAACCTTGTATATGACACGGCAGGTTTTCTTGATCCAAGGCATAATCGTATTTACTTTTGTAAGTAATCCAAACTTCAGATCTAGCAGAAATTTTACAACCTTGTGGACCACGTTTTTTTAAATTTCTGTCCATGAAAATGATGTGGAGTTCCTCACTGTATTATTAGAAAATCCTAATTCTATTTCTTATATAAGAACTAAACTTGGCATGTGCTAAACTATGTATTTCATAAGAAACGCACGTTTGTAATAGAATATTATGATCGACACAATGGAATGACTTCGGTAAGTCATAGACGATTCCAGCTGGTGGTATTTTTTCCTTTGAACATTTTATTACCTTTCAAAATGATGAAGCACAGGAATCAGTCGTCCAATCCCTTCAGGCTTTATTAAAGCAAATATAGATTTCGTCTAGTAACTAGCCGTTATCACTACAGTATTTCAGAGCTGTAATACATATCCTAGTACGTCAAGCCGTGTTGTTCGGACTCCTGTCACAGTTCATTCAAGAGTCAAAGGGATTCCTTTTCAACAAGTCACAGCGGAAAGATAACTCCCTTAGAGCCACCCCCCACATTATTTCTAGTTATAGACAAATAGCGTGCTAAAAGCGTTAGTCCATAGACAAAATGAAAGGGATAACACAACCTATATAAATAAAATTTAGTGTGGATGGTGGAGAGTGACTGCACATTTACTAAACTACTTTAAAAAAAAAAAAGCTATATCAATGTCTCTGCTCCACAGACTATACAGGGTGAGTCACCTAACATTACCGCTGGATATATTTCGTAAACCACATCGAATACTGACGAATCGATTCCACAGACCGAACGTGAGGAGAGGGGCTAGTGTAATTGGTTAATACAAACCATAAAAAATGCATGAAGTATCTTTTTAACACAAACCTACATTTTTTAAAATGGAACCCCGTTAGTTTTGCTAGCGCATCTGAACATATAAACAAATACGTAATCAGTGCCGTTTGTTGCATTGTAAAATATTAATTACATCCGGAGATATTGTAACCTAAAGTTGACGCTTGAGTACCACTCCTCCGCTGTTCGATCGTGTGTATAGGAGAGCACCGAATTACGTATGGCTCCAAAGGTAACGGCGATGGCCCTTAGGTACAGATGAGACTGGAACAGCACATTACGTCCACATGCTAACACCTTTTTATTGGTCTTTTTCACTGACGCACATGTACATTACCACGAGGAGTGAGGTACACGTACACACGTGGTTCCCGTTTTCAATTACGGAGTGGAATAGAGTGTGTCCCGACATGTCAGGCCAATGGATGTTCAATGTGGTGGCCATCATTTGCTGCACACAATTGCAATCTCTGGCGTAATGAATGTGTACACGCCGCAGTACATCTGGTGTAATGTCGCCGCAGGCTGCCACAATACGTTGTTTCATATCCTCTGGGGTTGTAGGCACATCACGGTACACATTCTCCTTTAACGTGCCCCACAGGAAGAAGTCCAGAGGTGTAAGATCAGGAGAACGGGCTGGCCAATTTATGCGTCCTCCACGTCCTATGAAACGCCCGTCGAACATCCTGTCAAGGGTCAGCCTAGTGTTAATTGCGGAATGTGCAGGTGCACCATCTTGGTGATACCACATACGTCCACGAGTTTCCGGTGGGACACACTCTATTCCACTTCGTAATTGAAAACGGAAACCACGTGTGTACGTGTACCTCACCCCTCATGGTAATGTACATGTGCGTCAGTGAAAAAGACCAGTAAAAAGGTGTTAGCATGTGGACGTAATGTGCTGTTCCAGTCTCTTCTGTACCTAAGGCCCATCACCGTTCCCTTTGGATCCCTACGTAATTCGGTGCTCTCCGATACACACGATCGAACAGCGGAGGAGTGGTACTGAAGCGTCAACTTTAGGTTACAATATCTCCGGATGTAATTAACATTTTACAATGCAACAAACGGCACTGATTACGTATTTGTTTATATGTTCAGATGCGCTAACAAAACTAACGGGGTTCCATTTAAAAAAAAATGTAGGTTTGTGTTAGAAAGATACTTCCATGCATTTTTTATGGTTTGTATTAACCAATTACACTAGCCCCTCTCCTCACGTTCGGTCTGTGGAATCGATTCGTTAGTATTTGACGTGGTTTACGAAATATATCCCGCGGTAACGTTAGGTGACTCACCCTGCATAGCGTCCTAGTATCCCATGAAGCTCATGATCGGGAATTCAAAATAATATAGTTCACAGCATATTCAAATGGATATGACGCTGATTTTACTAATAAAAAAAAATATGTTACAAAAGTTGAATGGGCATCATTGACATCTGGAGCTTTGACCCTCCTTATCCCAACGAATAGCAGATGATTTGCTGATAATAAATTCCACAGGATACTGAGCCGTGCGTGGCTCGTGTTCCCGCCATCATGTATTTTACACCCTGTTTCTAACGTACTTCCATCTCACTACGTTAATTATATTTACTGAGTTGCTGCTTTACTTGATCGTGAGCGGCGCTAGCAGCGCGTATCGATATATTCCCTCTCGTAGTATCTTTGCTCGAGTGCGATTACTTCCCGCTCGTTGTCTGTTGTGACTCAGTTGGTCGCAGTTCGGATAGGAGTTCGGTTTGCCAGTGAGTTGGAACGTGTCTGGAGCGCAGTCCGGACCTGCCAGTCGGGGAGTTGCAGTGAGGTCTGCGTCGACATGGCTCCCCCTACCATTTTCGCAACGCATCACTTGAGCCGGACCACGGTCTTGGTGGATCGTCGGTCGGTCTTCCTACCAGACGACGCGTTTTGGCTCGCCGATCGTTCATGAGTCGGCTGTGTGTGTGTGTGTGTGTGTGTGTGTGTGTGTGTGTGTGTGTGTGCATCGACTTCCGATTTGTCTTCGTGCGTGTTTAGTTACTGTTGGCTATCGTTTCGGTCTTCGCGCAAGTGTCTGTCACGTTGTGTGTGTAGTTGGCGTTATGTCCACTAACGACTGTTTGAAATATTGTCGGCGTATTGGCTCTGACAGGTCGGTCGTCTCATTGGGCGACGTTTAACTGGCTCTCCGAGCGCTTCTAGGCCCCTTCAGTTACCATCTTGTGGAACTTGGGCGGTCCTTTCCTGATGCAGGGATGTCATTTAGCCAGTGGGCGTGTTTCCTCAGCATCGTTGGGTCCGAGCCAGTATTGCCACAGTCGTGTATCTGGAAGTTAGTGGGAGATGCAGCAGCAGTGCAGTCGCGACGGAGCAGCAGTCGTGGACGGACAAGCAGGAAGTTGGTCGGTTGGTGCGGACCAGGGAGGGTACCTCCGTGCAGTGCGGTCGGCTGGGTCCGCTGGCAGCCCCTGGGCAGTGTCGGAGCGTGTGTGGAGGTGTCCGATCGCTACGAGCTTCGTGGCTCACCGACCCAGGACGTCAACGTTGAGTAGTGCTTTAAAGTACCCAAGGTTTTGATAGCTTAATACATATGGATATTTCATTGTGGATAATTATGTCCGTAACATTTTGGTGTTTGAGTTCTCATGTACCGGTTGGTGGGAAGCAAGTGGTTGTGTCCGTCGGTCCTTGGCTGTCCCCTGGTTCGGTTCCGACGAATCAAGTATAGTTGGGCTCATCACCTGTTTCAAGGCCTTCTGAGTGCCACCGATGTTTAGTTATCTGTTGTCAGCTATTTTAAATTTTAAGCTTATGGTTATTTGTTTTGTTTTCTTAAATTTTGCAAAATTAATTTTTAAACTTAACTTTCAAGCTTAAATACTGCGGCATTCTGCCTTTCAAGATTATGGTAATATATTTTAAAATTTTGAAATTTAATTGTGGTCTCTCAGCTATTTGTATTGCACTTTGCGTAAGTTGTTTTTTATTCTTTTATTGCTATCTTAACTGGATTTTTATCTGGTTAAGATTTCTTGGAGGCCTTCAGCCGTGAAAAGGTTGCATTCGGTAAAGATTCGGCTATGTGCCGTTTTGATTGTATAGGTTATTAAATAACAATGAATGACAATTAGAAGCAGGAAGTGACCTCAACCCTTGGCTACTTCCACAATCCTATTGCCTGTTCTGCCCAGCGGGTTTAGCCGGCATCTCAGATACCATTCTATGGTAATATTTCCAGCAGAATCGATAAATGTTTGGCTTCCAAAGTAATAAATCCAGCTTTTTTCACCCCAAAGATCAATAGCCCAATATTCAGGCTTAGGACGGCTGAAACAGGAGTTAAATTTACGTCATCAGAGGTATACACTTGCTGTGACTGTAACACTAAATTCACGGGTCAGACGGGAAGAAACATTACACATCATCACAACCCGCTTCAGAGAGCACGTCAACGATTCCAATTCGAAGTCGACACTACGTGCGCATTTGCGCGGAACTGGTCACCTTATTACAGACATCTGAAAGAATATGCGGGTTCTACATTTCGAAAGCAAATATTTTAGAAGAAACCGTGATTTACAATACTCTAAATAAATCGCTCGATTCAATCATGAACGCGCAGACAATCCGCAACACGAGGGTGTTTTAGCAAATTTTGACTGTATAAACAGATACGAATTATTCCTATATACAACTATTTTATTATCACAGGTCTCAGATTCCCAGACTAGCTTTTTGCGTTTGTACACTAATATGGTATCGTTTCTGTGAGAGAAGGAATCTGTACTACCACTCACACTTCACTAATATTTTACCTTTTACCTATCACGATTCAGTATTTTTATAAAGTGGACTCGATATTTTGTAAGCTATGTCATATATTTTTAAGTAGTTTGATACTTGTACAGCTCCCCCCCCCCCCCCCCCCCCCTAATCTACGTCTTCTATAGCGATGGTTTTGTTTCCGTTGCCTCCGACGCCACCTGTAAATATCTACCGCATTAGAGAGCGGTCTACATCTACATTTATACTCCGCAAGCCACCCAACGGTGTGTGGCGGAGGGCACTTTACGTGCCACTGTCATTACCTCCCTTTTCTGTTCCAGTCGCGTATGGTTTGCGGGAAGAACGACTGGATGAAAGCCTCCGTGCGCGCTAGAATCTCTCTAATTTTACATTCGTGATCTCCTCGGGAGGTATAAGTAGGGGGAAGCAATATATTCGATACCTCATCCAGAAACGCACTCTCTCGAAACCTGGCGAGCAAGCTACACCGCGATGCAGAGCGCCTCTCTTGCAGAGTCTGCCACTTGAGTTTGTTAAACATCTCCGTAACGCTATCACGGTTACCAAATCACCCTGTGACGAAACGCGCCGCTCTTCTTTGGATCTTCTCTATCTCCTCTGTCAACCCGATCTGGTACGGAACCCACTCTGATGAGCAATACTCAAGTATAGGTCGAACGAGTGTTTTGTAAGCCACCTCCTTTGTTGATGGACTACATTTTCTAAGGACTCTCCCAATGAATCTCAACCTGGTACCCGCCTTACCAACAATTAATTTTATATGATCATTCCACTTCAAATCGTTCGGCACGCATACTCCCAGATATTTTACAGAAGTAACTGCTACCAGTGTTTGTTCCGCTGTCATATAATCATACAATAAAGGATCCTTCTTTCTATGTATTCGCAATACATTACATTTGTCTATGTTAAGGGTCAGTTGCCACTCCCTGCACCAAGTGCCTATCCACTGCAGATCTTCCTGCATTTCGCTAAAATTTTCTAATGCTGCAACTTCTCTGTATACTACAGCATCATCCGCGAAAAGCCGCATGGAACTTCAGACACTATCTACTAGGTCATTTATATATATTGTGAAAAGCAATGGTCCCATAACACTGCCCTGTGGCACGCCAGAGGTTACTTTAACGTCTGTAGACGTCTCTCCATTGATAACAACGTACTGTGTTCTGTTTGCTAAAAACTCTTCAATCCAGCCACACAGCTGGTCTGATATTCCGTAGGCTCTTACTTTATCAGGCGACAGTGCGGAACTGTATCGAACGCCTTCCGGAAGTCAAGGAAAATAGCGTCTACCTGGGAGCCTGTATCTAATATTTTCTGGGACTCATGAACAAATAAAGCGAGTTGGGTCTCACACGATCGCTGTTTCCGGAATCCATGTTGATTCCTACAGAGTAGATTCTGGGTTTCCAAAAACGACATGATACTCGAGCAAAAAACATGTTCTAAAATTCTACAACAGACGTTAGAGATATAGGTCTATAGTTTTGCGCATCTGCTCGACGACCCTTCTTGAAGACTGGGACTACCTGTGCTCTTTTCCAATCATTTGGAACCTTCTGTTCCTCTAGAGACTTGCGGTACACGGCTGTCAGAAGGGGGGCAAGTTCTTTCGCGTACTCTGTGTAGAAACGAATTGGTATCCCGTCAGACCCAGTGGACTTTCCTCTGTTGAGTGATTCCAGTTGCTTTTCTATTCCTTGGACACTTATTTAGATGTCAGCCATTTTTTCGTTTGTGCGAGGATTTAGAGAAGGAACTACAGTGCGGTCTTCCTCTGTGAAACAGCTTTGGAAAAAGGTGTTTAGTATTTCAGCTTAACGCGTGTCATCCTCTGTTTCAATGCCATCATCATCCCGGAGTGTCTGGATATGCTGTTTCGCGCCACTTACTGATTTAACGCAAGACCAGAACTTCCTCGGATTTTCTGGTAAGTCGGTACATAGAATTTTACTCTCGAATTCACTGAACGCTTCTCGCATAGCGCTCCTTACGCTGACTTTGACATCGCTTAGCTTCTGTTTGAGAGGTTTTGGCTGCGTTTAAACTTGGAGGGAAGCTCTCTTTGCTTTCGCAGTAGCTTCCTAACTTTGTTGTTGAACCACGGTGGGTTTTTCCCGTCCCTCACAGTTTTACTCGGTACGTACCTGTCTGAAACGCATTTTACAATTGCTTTAAACTTTTTCCATAAACACTCAACATTTTCAGTGTCGGAACAGAAATTTTTAGGTAGTCTGGAATCTGCCTTCTATTACTCTTGCTAATCAGATAAACCTTCCTGTTTTTTTTATATTCCGATAACTTCCATATTCAGGGATGCTGCAACGGCCTTATGATCACTGATTCCCTGTTCTGCACTTAGAGTCGAAAAGTTCGGGTCTGTTTGTTATCAGTAGGTCCAAGATGTTATCTCCACGAGTCGGTTCTCTGTTTAATTGCTCGAGGTGATTTTCGGATAGTGCACTCAGTATAATGTCACTCGATGCTCTGTCCCTACCACCCGTCCTAAACATGTGTCCCAGTCTATATCTGGTAAATTGAAATCTCCACCTAAGACTATAATATGCTGAGATAATTTATGTGCAATGTATTCTAAATTTTCTCTCAGTTGTTCTGCAACTAATGCTGCTGAGTCGGGAGGTCGGTAAAAGGAGCCAATTATTAACCTAGCTCGGTTGTTGAGTGTAACCTCCACCCATAATATTTCACAGGAACTATCCACTTTTACTACACTACAGGATAAACTACTACTAACAGCGACAAACACGCCACCACCGGTTGCATGCAATATATCCATTCTAAACACCGTCTGTGCCTTTGTAAAAATTTCGGCTGAATTTATCTCTGGCTTCAGCCAGCTTTCTGTACCTTGGCCGCTGCCGCTTAACCAGCTTCCTGCTCGTGGCACGGTAAGACTCATTTCGTTTCAAACACTGAAATTATGTAGGTGCGTTATGAGTCCACAACTTTATTTGGTCCATTTGGTTTTTATGCAGATTGTATTTCTGTAGGTTCTGCCATCCCCTTCAGTTTAACCATTGCCTACCACTTTTAACGCGCTATTTGTTTATAACTTGACGTGAATGATGGGGAGTGGCTTTAAGGCAGTTACCTTTCCTCTGTGATTTGTTAAAAAGAAATCATGTGAGTACTCTTAAAGTGTTGCTATTAATAGTGTAAATCAGTATAAAAGCATGGATATTTGTAGGAAATTTAACATTGTCGGTTGGAATAATTGTTCAGTGTCTAGTCAATAGTATGAGATATAGTACACAGACAAATGCAGGCAAACTGTACAGCATTTGACGTCAGTAGTACATTATATAATAAGGCATTAACGGTTCCGATGGCAGAGGTGGAACTCGTTATAAAGGCCGTAGATCCTCTTTTCTTTCTAGTATGTGCATTGTGCCTTGAACGCAGATAACAAGCAGATGCCAATAGTAAGAGTGCGTTTTTGTCTGCATAAACTACGATTGCCCCAGAGACACCTGGGAAACAGTTGTCACAAGATGAAAAAACAAAAATCGGTGCGCACAAGGAAATGGATCTCTCTAATCATCAAATCGCCAAGATGTTGAAACGTTCAGGTACAATGACTGATAATTTCGTTAGATTGGACGCACGATATGGGCAGAGTAGAAATCATGGGGAAAGTAAAAAATTATCTGAAGCATCTATAGGGTTACTTTTGCACAACGCAAATGCCACAACTCGTAATTTTTCTCAATTTATTTCTGATTTACAGTTGCCAGTATTTTCCAGACGTGTACAAAAAAATTTTGCCAAATGAAAAACCTCTTGCATTCAAGAATCGACTGCAGAAACCTGTTCTAACACCTAAACAAAGACAGATTAGATGGGAGTTTGCTGAAAAACATAGGCAATGAACTTCAGAATGCGATAAAATGATGTTCAGTGTAAGAAAAGTTCTAATTTAGATGGGCAGTGTGCATTTCAGTATTATTGGTATGATCTGAGAACAGAGCTGCTTATAAAAATGAGCAGAAATTTTGATGGTTGAAGTGTTATGATTTGAGCAGCCATCTGCTCTTAAGGCAAGTCACGCAGTGCTTGGCTGAACACTTGAATGAACTCTAGCATGTACACTGAGATGCTAGAGACAGAATCAGAATGTATGAGGACCTATGGGATGAAAGTATGATGTTTCAACCAGATAATGCAGTTTTGCATATTTCTGCTATAATCAAAAAGTGGTTTGAAGATAAAGATAGCGATGTCTTGCCCAGGACTACCGCAACGCAGATATCAACCCCGTGAAAAACCTTTGGGGAATGTTTATGGCACTAACAAGCAACCTGAGGCCGTACGTGAGCTCAAACGTGAGATACGAGAAGAGTGGGTGACAATTTCACAGTAAGTACTACAAACCTTAACATAATCAACGCCGAAGAAAATTTTTGAGGTAACTAGAAAGCACAGAGATTAGAATAGTACGAACAATAAACACAATAGGACAATGAGTGCCTTTATACCAGTTTCCAACCAGGAAATGCAAACTACTTATTTTGTTACTTGTATAGTGGAAGAAACTATGTAATTCCGTCGTGATTGTTCACGTTTTATTTTTATTTACTACTTTCATAATAAATTCGATACAGTACACTTCAGACATTGTAATAATATCTTCGTGGGAACCTTTTAATACCTCTTTACTCTTTACACCATTGTTTAGAAATCTTAAAAAAAATTCCCTTATTAATTTTGTACAGATCACTTGAGGATGCACTTCGATTGACGTGAAACCAGTCGTGACTTTTAATAAGAAGTATTTTATAGTCAGTGCAGATCGTATCAGTCAACTGCAGTGACCCTCCAGAACGCTGTACCCGATGAGATCATTTTCTGCACGCTGGAAAAATGGAAAGGGCAGAAAGAACAAACCGTGGTTGGGATATAGGCGCAGTCCTTTTTCTTCGGATGCATTACCAAAAGTCTGGGCACGTCGTTCATTAAGATTCTGGATATCAGTGTGTGTGATAGCTCTCCTTTAACAACAAATATGAGCAAAGTGAGACATGCCTCTCATTTACAATGCCCCTCTAGTTCAACCATCAAACGACTTGGCATGAGGGTTAAAATATTGAAGTCACATTCAGGTAGACTGCGGTACAAATCTGACACAACAACAACAACATAGATCTAAATCATTTAAGCATTAATGAGGCGATGATTCCTTTTAAAAAGGACACAACTGATTTTCTTCTCCATCATTGTCCTACACAAGCTTGTGAGTCTGAAACCAATGTACTCGTCGAAAATGAGCCATTGAAACCTAAATCTTACTCTATTCTTTTACTGCAATGCCGTTAGACCATCCTGGCTGTCCCAACTGTCTACCCTGAAACATGCTTTGGTTGTGTACTAATAATGCAAGCAACCTGCAGCATCGCTGATTTGCGTGTAGTCATGATAACGACAGCTCCATTTGCAAATGATTTATTTATTGATTTCAGTATGGCACCTATGTGACGAAATGGATGGTATTAATTTTTTCCACAATAATTTCTGTAAGGTGAAACGTTTGTAAGTTTCCCAATGGCTCTAGTAAAGCATTTTCCATTGAACAAGATTTGCATTTACTGACGAAGGAAATGTACCTGTCACATATCTATGATCATTAATAATTTATCTAACACGGTTGGATGAATGTGTCCTCAGATGCATAAAACATTATTATTAACGTAGTTTGAAACTTAGTAGTTAGTTTTAAAACGTAAGCGTTTTACGAAGTTTCTTTCCGTTTCAGTAAAGTTACTTCAATTGAAGCTTATTGGTTTAATTTTTGACGATGTTCGTTATCCCGTTTGCCCATGCCATTACCATCTCTGTACGAAATATGAAAACATTGAGGGCTGGGCAGGTTTTACCGAATTATAATCCTCAACATGATCTTCGTTTTGTAAACTATTGTTTCAGTCCATGTAGATTAAACGAAGACGAAAGAGATCTTTCTCAGACCATAGATATTGTTTGTAATGAAGCAATCTCTCAGAAGCGTTAGTGGTTACTCTCAGGCGTATTATGCACCACTTCTTATGCGTTGTTTCTAAAAGGAAGCTGCAGACAATCCTTTGACCGAATTGCTCCTCGCGCAGAGACAAACGAGCTCAGCTGGCGCCATTGTTAATGGAAATAAACTGGCGCCATTCGCAGATGAGCCGCGACGCTAACCATCGATCATCGTTAGTTTAGCCCGCGAGCTATTTTTCCATCCTGATGTATTACTTCTTTCTCTCTCGCTTCCAGTTCTGAATCGAACAAAAACGAGCAAGCAGCGCCCGGAGCCACCAAAATATTCATCCTCTGGTCTTCATCATCGCGAATTTCTGCTCGTTCTTATTTCAGAAGCGACACAGTTGCGTTGCGTGAATCAGGATGATTACATGCTGGTACCCTTTGGCATCCGATAAAACAGGCATACCGCAGTTGCATCTCATTTTATGAAAGGATGTGTTCACTGGTTCTCCTGCCCTACGTTTATGCTTCAAATCTGTAGAATCTCTTCTACTTTTTTCTTTGTTAAGTTATTGTGGACGTCATGTTACACTGTATATCCGTCTTGGTTGTCTGATTTCATAGACTCCGCATTCCAGTATTAGAGCGGAACTTAATATTCTCGCAGTACGTGAAAAAGGAGAGATGAAAATCTGCTTTGGCGTTGTGGGGCCAAATAAACTTCTTCCAGTTCTGAGGAGGCAATTATTTGAAGTTCGCATGATATACATATATTTTCTTTCTATACATTCATTTACTTGATCTTTCACGTCAGTCAGTATCGACATTGAAGCTGGTGGGAGAAGGGGTGAACTTCTTTTTGTGGTCACAAATATGCGTAAGCGAATTCTAATGTTGCTGTAAGAGATCTCGGAATATCAGTTCACTTTTGCCAATTAATTGGGTATGGAAATCTCTCTAAACTGCAGGTCTTTAGAAGACTCTTATTAAAAATCGAAATATACGATTTTTCAAGAAAACTAGCAAACCAAAGGTGGGATGAAGTGTGTAGAGAGGCCAATGTAAATGACAAAATCTCTAAAATCTCAATATTATTTAAACTTCACTATTAATTCATTTCCAAGAGTAGCCACGTACGTACCAATGTCTCACAAAAACAAATTGATAACAGCAGGTATTAGAAAGTGCTTCCGAACCCGGAAGTACCACAATTCAACGAAAAAGAAATCATAAAGAACCAGAGTCCTTAAATTTATCCCACAGGTCGAAAAAGATTTACAAGAAGATGCTGATTACAGCAAAAAAGTAATCTAATTACAAAAGAATATATACTGCCCAGAATAAAATCGAAGCATCACGTGAAGTCATTACAACCGGAACAGGCGGAGACAAACAAGGGCATAAGGGAAGGAGTTGAAGTAATAAATGATGGATACTAACTAGCAAGTTTTGTGAATGAGAATTTTTCTTAAGTGTTGCAGAGAAATTAGAAAAAATTCCCAAAAATTAATATAACACCTGTAAATAATTATTACCAACCCAAACAAATAGACGTGCACTAGGGCGCCGAACTACCCCAGATGGGGCTTTTTCTGCCAATAACCCCACTACCATCAACGACAGTAAGATGTCAGTAACATTATACAAAACCTAAAAAATAAGTCAATAGTCTTAGATGAAGGACGAATGTCTGCCGTGAAACAATACATACACAGTATAGATACTCCCTTAACAAACATAATTAATGGATCGTTCACATGAGGAAAATATAAACGGGCGATAGTTGTGATTCTGCAGGAGAAAAGTATTGCAGAAAACGTAGAAGACTACCAAACTATTTCCTTGCTGTTATCAAAAATAACAGCATCAATTGTGAAACACAGCTTATTGAATTACTTGAATACATACCAGCTTTTAAGTAAATGACAGTTTGTTTTTTTCAGTGGTAGGTCTACAGAAAGCTAATTAACGATTTTATGAGCATCACGTTATGGACGGAAATGAGCTTAACGATGTGGGAGGGATGGAAAGAAATAAGTTTGTGTAGCGTGATGAAATAAAGCTTCAATGCCAAAGTTCGGATAATAATAATAAAAAGAATGGTTCAAATGGCTCTAAGCACTATGGGTCTTAACATCTGAGGTCATCAGTCCCCTAGACTTAGAACTAATTAAACCTAACCAATCTAAGGACATCACACACATCCATGCCCGAGACAGTGTTCGAACCTGCGATCATAGCAGCAGTGCGGTTCCGGACTGAAGCCTCTAGAACCGCACGGACACATCGGCCGGCTGGATAATAATCGTGACTGATAGTAAACTGTTGGGTATCATGAGCTTAGTTTTATCTACCTTGAATCAATAAATAACTAATCACTTTTTCTTAAGTCAGCTATGTTCCAACATTATCAAACAGAACCTTTTATGAACCAAATACCTATTAAACTGTGGCAATGAAAATAAAGAAATATGAGTAGTAAAAGTACAAAGCTGAAGTAGTAATCAAAGTCAGTTATGGACTTCAATATTAGTTAGAGTATCTGTTATCAGGGAAATCAGAGGACAAAACAGGATAGAAGTGCAGTATATGGGCGAGGAGAGCCACGTTAGACGATCTGTGTCTCATGCCACAGTGTACTGTACACAATCCGAATTTTATGCGAAGGAAGTGTTGTTGTTGGAAAGAGGCAAACACTTTCACAACAGCGGGAACACCAATATTGTCGTTTTATGTATGACACCGTGATCCACTCTGAACAACTTAAGGATGCAATGGTGCACAGTCTCTTCATCAGGGAACTACAAGTCGGCAGTCTATCATGGTTGGATCCGTGGCGCCACTGAAAGCCTAGCAAGATTCCGAAGGTGCGTGTTGAGTATGTGACGGAAGCACGATCTGTAGAGCCACACGCCCTCACAGCAGTAGATTCATACAGGCACCTTCTCCCGTCGTTACCACGTCAGGAGCCATGAAAAGAGCTTGGAAAACGCCCACAGCTGCCATAATTTTTAAATGAGGAACGCCAAATTTTTGAAAACAAAGTGGCACATGAATTTTTAGATATCGTTTACTTAGTTCCTTGTATCGAATATAACGATGCCCATGGCGTGGTTAACTTGTTTTTCAATTGAGAAATGATGTTTAATTTTGGTCGAAATTAGAAAGGAAAAGTGCTTCTAGACTGATATTAGAAGATTTTATTGTCAACTATTTTTTTCATTTTTTTTATCTTAGGGCGTTTCTGGCATGTGGAAACACCTTACTAGGTTACTTGGTTCTCTTAATCAGATATGAAGGGCTTGAAGAAGAGCAGCACGTATCTACGGATTTTCTTTCATCTCTCAAGCATATGATGCTCACTATATGGAGCATTAGCTGTGGTACGAAAACTTCTTACCATAAAATTTTGCGGCACCCAACTAAGATAACAGCAGAAGTACCAGAAGCGATGCAGCAGTGTTAGTCGTAACAGAAATCAAGTAAAAGAGGTAATAATAATAATGATAATAATAATAATAATAATAATATAATAATAATAATAAACCCCGTGGAGGTCCGGAAAAAGAATAGGCCTCCGGTATGTTCTGCCAGTCGTAAAAGGGGACGAAAAGAACAAACCACTAATAGGGCTAACCCCCCTTGTAGTGTGATTAGTTAGTTCAGGACAGAACTAAAGAAGCCTCGGACAAGCGCCGTCATGGTCGGGGACGACGCTTGAACCCTATGCCCGCCCACAATGGTAACGACACTGATAGCCAACTAGAAAATGATTCAAATCCAAATAGAGGTGTTTTGCAGGATATGCTTCCTGAAACCACCCTAGAAGGAAAACAAAGACAGAAGATCAGATGGTCAGATGAAGTTAATCGACACCTCATGTTCTGTTATTACCAAGCAACAAACCTAGGAACCAACACAACTGGATACATATCACAAGTATTCACAACATTTATTAGCAGATACCCAGAATTAAAATTTTTAACAGAACGACTAGCTGATCAGATCCGTGTAATAATCAAAAATAACAGCATACCCCATCAGAATTAGAAAACATCAAACAACAAGTACAACAAATACTGGAACAAAATAATGTACAATCAGAAGAAGAAGAAGAAGAAGAAGAAAATACAGTAATGGACTCAAACATCCCAGAGCAAACAAACAAAGATCAACACGCATCAATTAAACAAAGGAAAACGAAATCTTAAGACATCCACCAGAACAAGCAGAAACAGAACACGAAGTGACACACATGTAAGATATAGAAGAAAAATTTCAGCTGACATATGTAGAATACGAAGACACAAATACAGATATTAGACCATTCTTGCATAGACCGCCAAATAACCCACAAGTCGAAACAACAATAAAAACTATCAACACAATCATACACAACAAAATAAATGAAAACACAACTATGGAAGAGTTGCAACTACTGGTTTATATAGGAGCACTCACTACACTACATATACACACTAGGCAGAGATCAGAACCAACCAACACACAGAAGAAACCCACAAAAACAGCATGGCAAGACAGGCTACAGATCATAATAGAAAAACTGAGAAGACATCGGACAACTAACACAATTTATAAGAAAAGAAATGTCAGAAAAAAACGAAAAATGCTAGGTAAAATCTCACAACAGGAAGCGATAGAGCAATTAGATGAAAAGAAGCAGAAATTACAAGCATTGGCCAAACGACTTAGAAGATACAAAAAAAGTGAAAATAGAAGGAAACAAAACCAAACATTCAACACAAACCAAAAGAAATTTTACCAGACAATAGATAACACACACATTAAAATAGACAATCCACCAAACATAAGAGACATGGAACACTTCTGGAGCAACATATGGTCAAACCCGGTACAACATAACAGGCATGCACGGTGGATACAAGCAGAAACAGACACATACAAGATGATACCACAAATGCCTGAAGTGATAATTTTGCAACATGAAGTCACCCAAGCAATTAATTCTACTCACCATTGGAAAGCCCTTGGAAAAGATAAAATAGCAAATTTATGGCTAAAGAAGTTCACCTCAACACATTCACATCTAACTAAATTATTTAACAGTTACATTGCTGACCCATACACATTCCCTGATGCACTTCCACATGGAATAACTTATCTGAAACCTAAAGATCAAGCAGACACAGCAAACCCAGCTAAATATCGCCCCATAACATGCCTACCAACAATATACAAAACATTAACTTCAGTCATTACACAGAAATTAATGACACATACAACACAGAACAAAATTATAAATGAAGAACAAAACGGCTGTTGCAAAGGAGCACGAGGATGTAAAGAGCAACTGATAATAGATGCAGAGGTGACGTATCAAACTAAAACTAAACAAAGGTCGCTACACTACGCATACATAGATTACCAAAAAGCTTTTGATAGTGTACCTCCCTCATGGTTACTACAAATATTGGAAATATACAAAGTAGATCCTAAATTGATACAGTTCCTAAACATAGTAATGAAAAATGGGAAAACCACACTTAATATCCAAACAAATTCAAATAATATCACATCACAGCCAATACAGATTAAATGTGGAATATACCAAGGAGACTCATTAAGGCCTTTCTGGTTCTGCCTTGCTCTGAACCCGCTATCCAACATGCTAAATAATACAAATTATGCATACAATATTACTGGAACATACCCACACAAAATCACACATTTGCTATATATGGATGATCTAAAACTACTGGCAGCAACAAATCAACCACTCAACCAATTACTAAAGATAACAGAAGTATTCAGAAATGATATAAATATGGCTTTTGGAACAGACAAATGTAAGAAAAATAGCATATTCAAGGGAAAACACACTAAACCAGAAGATTACATATTGAATAACCACAGCGACTGCATAGAAGCGACAGAAAAAACAGATGCCTATAAATATCTAGGATACAGACAAAAAATAGAAATAGATAATACAAATATTAAAGAAGAACTAAAAGAAAAATATAGACAAGGACTAATAGAAATACTGAAAACAGAATTGACAGCAAGAAACAAGACAAAAGCTATAAATACTTATGCTATACCAATATTGACCTACTCATTTGGAGTAGTGAAGTGGAATAACATGAACCTAGAAGCACTCAATACACTTACACGATCACAAGGCCACAAATATAGAATACATCACATACATTCAGCAACAGAAAGATTCACATTAAGCAGAAAGGAAGGAGGAAGGGGATTTATCGATATAAAAAACTTATATTATGGACAGGTAGACAATTTAAGAAAATTCTTTCTAGAACGAGCAGAAACTAGCAAAATACACAAAGCAATCACTCATATAAATACATCGGCTACACCACTGCAATTTCATAACCACTTCTACTACCCTTTACATCACATAACGTCAACAGATACGAAGAAAGTAAATTGGAAAAAGGAAACACTACATGGCAAGCACCTGTATCATCTAACACAGCCACACATCGATCAAGACGCATCCAACACATGGCTAAGAAAAGGCAATATATACAGTGAGATGGAAGGATTCATGGTTGCAATACAGGATCAAACAATAAACACCAGATATTACAGCAAGCATATTATTAAAGATCCCAATACCACAACAGATAAATGCAGACTTTGCAAACAACAAATCGAAACAGTCGATCACATCACAAGCAGATGTACAATACTAGTAAATACAGAATACCCCAGAAGACATGACAATGTAGCAAAAACAATACGTCAACAGCTTGCCTTACAACATAAACTTATAAAACAACACGTTCCCACATACAAGTATGCACCACAAAATGTACTGGAGAGTGATGAATACAAATTATATTGGAACAGAACCATTATAACAGATAAAACAACACCACATAACAAACCTGACATCATACTCACCAATAAAAAGAAGAAATTAACACAACTAATCGAAATATCCATACCCAATACAACAAATATACAAAAGAAAATGGGAGAACAAATTGAAAAATACATCCAACTGGCTGAGGAAGTCAACGACATGTGGCATCAGGATAAAGTTGACATTATACCAATTATACTATCAACTACAGGAGTCATACAACACAATATCCACCAGTACATCAATGCAATACAGCTACATCCAAACTTGTATATACAACTACAGAAATCTGTAATTATTGATACATGTTCAATTACCCGAAAGTTCCTAAATGCAATATAACATATACTGTACACTTAAAAGGAAGTCACCCTTGATCTAGGTCCGCGTCACTTTCCATTTTTGACCAGACATAACGTCTGAGAGAAGAAAGAATAATAATATGACAAACATAAAAATTTCTCCAGAAATCCTATTAACAGGTACTGGACGGACGACTAGGGTTAATAAATTCCAATATTTGGGAGAAATGATTAAAACAATGGCTTAGAAAAATTCGTTGTAGAAGGAAGAGTGTAAAATGGAGAAAGCATATAGTATAACCAGGAACATTTGCAACAAAAGGTCTCTGTCTAAAAATTTGAAAATACAGCACTACAACACTGTAGTAAAACCTGAATGCATTTATGCAAGTAAATGTGTAGTACTGAATTACAAATTACAAAAATTTGAAGTCCTAGGAAGAAGAGTCAGTCGAAAAATACTTGGTTGGCTAAGAAATACAGATGTACGGAAATTAAGAACCAATGAGGAAATATATCCCATCATTGAAACATAACCGGAACGCTACGGAAGGACCTACTGTTACTTTTTAGACATTTATACAGAATGAACAGCAACAGGTTAACCAAACGGATTTTTAAATATCTTTGGGACAGGAGGTCAACAATAGCCTAGATTCAAGAAGCTAGGGAATATTTAGAAAAAAACAAACATAAGCGAAAGAAACGCTAGGGGAAGAGAGATTTTTAAATAGAAAGTGTTAGAAATGGAAGGATTCTAAGGCAGGAGGAAGAAGACAGTCAAGATGGTCCAAGTAGAGGAAAAGGATACATAGTAAGAAGATTAAAGAATACTGGAGTAAGAAGAAAGGAGGAGGACGCACTGAAGCACTGACATTGGCTTGTGATCCTTAGATGACCCAAGCGAAAAAAGAAAGAAAGAATAACCATAGTGGTTGTCGCTGCAATAGTAAAACACATAAATGGTTGGAGTGACATTGATATAAGCAAAAATAGCAAATTTGAAAGATCATTTGTGAACATTTGAAAATGTAATAGATCCATTCAGTTACAAATATAGATAACTCGTAATAATAATTTTGTGTGGCTTATCTGCTCGGTGCAAGTGTTTCAGTTCGACGCATCTTCGGCAACTTGTTTGTCCCTAACCTCTTTGTTATTCAACCGGGGAAAGAGAACCTACTGGTTAACGTGGAATCCGAACTGAGTGTCATTTCTTGCGAATATTCACATCATTAAGAGTCGTATGGCAGGTTGAAGGTAGACTGAAAAATATCAGCCGTCCGACTCTGCTTCGATTATGCAACATTTTGGTTTCCAGGGAGGCGCCTGTCCGGAAGATAACCAGCCGAGAATGACTGACAACAAAACAATGAACGTGACATGGAAAATAATATATAGATTCGACTTTCTTTTTGTGTTGTTTAATTTCGTTCTGATCTAGGCTATACAGTGGCAGGGGATTCACGCTCCCCTCTCTCTTGCATTTCATACACATCCAACCAATAAATGCAGTTAACAAGCTACTTTGAAAGAAATTTATGCGATATTGTTAATGAGACACATTTCAGTCAATAGACTTAGTTATTCTATTTAAGTATTCGTATGAAGTATAAGCATGTATGCAGTATACGCAGTTTTTGTTAATATGTCAACACTATTTCTACCTGGATCAGCAGTAATACATTACATGTGTCTGTGAATTTACGTGGCAGTTAGTCTCTGGAATGACTAGCTGTCACTGTTTGTTACATAGGTCAGAGGTCGCGAAAACTCTGCCTGTTTGCTTCATACTGAAGTGCTGACTCTTCCGGATCTAATTTAAATGTCGTATCTCACTGTGATTAGCTCATCCCTTACGTAACAAAAGTAATTAAATTTATTTTTATTCGATGCAGAATATTACATTTCGTTTCACTGTGACAAAAATATGGAACTGTGCACGAAATGGCATCGAACTTTGTTTCGTCATTCTTCGTTAACGAGTAATAATAAATCTAATTATGGGTGTTTCCTTCAATTTGAGAGATTAACTTGGAAATATTTCCCCAACGTTACCAAAATATTTCTTTACGAAAACGTAATTGGGATCCTTCATAAAAGGATTTTAGGCACATAGTTTCACCGTTCGACACCAAAGCCCGATACGCTATAACATTTCCCAGATAAGTGTTGATGTGATAATTGTTTTGCCATCATCATTGGTGGATAGATGAGACCTAATGAGAAAGACGGCACGAAAATGCTACACAATCAACAATTGCTTCAGCAGACCTAAACGGAATTTTTGGGCCCATAAACTAGGAAATAGAAGAAGGAATACGTAGTGGAATGCATCTGACCCATCTTCATTTTTGATTATACTGTTTGCGTAACTGCAGGAAAACTTCAGCAACTAATGGAAAAGATGAACAGAGCAAGATTAAAATACTCGATAGTTAACATATCGAAAAGAAAGTTGTACACATTAATAACTAAAGCCTGGAACCAGTTGATAAATTTTGGGGCTCAGGGCAGTTAAATAAAAGACTGGGTTGTGAAAAGAAAAAAGGAACATGAGTAATATCCACACTAAAAGTAAGTCACCGACGGAGATCTTGCGATCGGTGTGTGTTACGAATTCTGCCTTACGGTAGTGACACAAGGACCGTTAATGCGAACAGCGTTAACAGTTATGCGGTGCTCGAAAAGTAATGGAGATATATTTACTGTGAATTACAAACATGGTTAGGGCAACAAATAAATCATCTGAGGAACAATACAGAGAGAAATACGAAACTAAAACAGTAATAGTTGCCCGTGTGGTGCAATCGCAGCATTGACAATAGTGTGGGCTGAGGTCTACTGAGGTACCCCTAACGGAGGGAGAAGGAGAGGAGAAAGTTTCCTAGGACCTTTAGAATAGGTAATTATGGAACTGACAGGGAGAGTTGGTGGCCTAGTAGGAAGTGAATAGAGGAGGAAACATTTTAGGAATCAATTTAAAAACAGTTTAATTTCAAATATTTCAATCGTATTCGTAGAAGTGTCTTACAGTGGCCTTAGGTTTTTGCAAGCTACCACTCTGTAAGTCAGTCTTTTCCAGCAACTTCCGGTTCTTGAGTTCTGTCTTTCGCTGTCGGATGCGAGCGCTCTGCTTGTAACTCTTTCTGACAATACACAGTCAAATGCTTTAACCATAATGGGGAACAAATGCGGAACGGCGCATGTTTCTCTTTAAATTCTGACACACATAGAAAATACCAAATATTAATCGTTGGAACATCTAGAGACAATCTCTACAGAGTACGTTCTTTTCTAACAGGTACAGTAATTGTTACTGCATACTTACTGGAAAATCAGCAGCCCTCCATCGATTATGTGAAGTCTTCTCATGTTTCCTACTGCAGCAGTATCGAAGTGTCACTGTACAAAAACTCTGCGGCTCAGCTACAGAAATGATTCTTCTGCTTCTTGGTAATGAGTTGCTTAATCCCCTGCCCTGGACTTTTATACAGTTTGGTCAGAAACAGTCTGAAAATCTTGTAAGGGTGTTTCAGTGCAATAAAGAAATTTGTAGTAAGGATAGAACCGTAGCCAAGGACTGAGCAGTCTCTACGCTATGAGAACACCTGATACTGGCTGTATCCGACGGGCCGCTTGAACGGACGATTTGCTAACTTCAATTCTAGTTAACTGGAAAACGACGAAGCGTATAGATTCTTTTTTTCTTTTCTTTTTTTTGAACAATTATTTCTCAGCGCGACCTACATTCTGACATCTTTACAAGCTTTTCATACTGTTTCTGACCATCCTATACATTGATTATTCTAAGACATTTGTGCTAGTTTCTCCTGTAACGATATTTTCCTGGACTCTCCCAGAGGTCTTCCTAAAGAGTCCTCCGGAATTTTCTAGATGATTCTCAAACATTCTGTCTGTATGCCAGCGTCTGCTAGTCGCCTTGGTGTCTGAGGTTGTTGTCCTCGCCTAGGCATTACAACACCGACGCTTTTTCAGCATGTCTTCAACAAGTCTGACCTCATACGGAGAGCTGGTCCACTTTCTGATGAGTGCTTCTCACCATCCCTTGTGTCTTGTCTTCTATATTACTCTTGATAAAGTTTCCCTCCTTTTCCTGCAGCCACGCCATTCCTTACATTAATAACATTCGATAGCTATGACCATGGAAGTTTCTGGGTGTAGCCAGGCGCATGTGCTGGTATATGACAAAAAATTTCTTTGATAGATTCAGAGAGATAGACAAGACACCGTTGCAGATGGAAAATTTCAGCGTCGTATAAGAGCAACATGGATATGTACAGCTGAAAGCCTATAGGAAGCCTTTATATTGCAGGATGTTACTTGTGCATACCCTCACTCAGCATTTATTTCTGAAAAATAGTTAACCTTTCTTGTTACCCTAGAACCGCTAAATCATTTAACGATTTCTATATTAGAAGTTCGAAAAGTAGTAACAGAAAAGGACTTTGCTTTTGCTTAACATTCATGAGAACACTAGTGACGTCTCTTGCCCTCGTGGTTTTATTGCAAGTACAAATGAACTAACAAAGCTGAGTTTTACTACAGCTGCATATTAAATTCACGAAAGTTAATTCACTATAGAGCCAATGACACATTGGAGAAAAAATATGTCAGTGATGAAGGTCTTCTTCAATACAGCGCACTCAGTATGAGTAGGGATGTATACAAAATTAAGTTTTTGGTGATTATAGAAACTTTCAAGAGCCGCCCGCTATTGTGAACTACTTATTGTGAATTTGTTTAATCTGTTCTGCTTATACGATTTACAAGTACCATTGACTGCTATATTTGGCCAGCGTTCTGTAGAACGGCCGTCCAGTACTGGGAACTTGTACTGGGTTTGAGTTGGTTGTAAAAGGAAGCTAAATGGACACTTACTAGCTTTTATAATTTAATTGTAAAATTCTGGACAACCTTTTGTATCTAGTAACTTAATGAGTGCAGTGTTGGTCGACTTTAATAAAATCGTTGCTGTGTGAATGATGTTTATTTGACGGAAAAGCACCAAGCTCACCGACCATTTCAGGTCTTCTTCCGCTCTACAGCGATCATTTCACGGCTCGACGCTGCACAGGGTGAGTCACTAACTATTGCGACCAAGAATAACACCGAAAGTATGATAGGAACTGAAACGTTTGTGGGACAAATATTGCATTGGACAACGGGTTCCATATTATGACGTCGGCTTTTTGTTGCTAGGTGGGGTCGCGTCAGAGTTATGTAGGTCAACTTTATTTTTTTTAAATGGGATACTACAGTTTGGTACTTATTTTCTGATAGCGGCTATCGCGACGAATCCAGTGATGTGTAACAGTAAGCTATTTGAAGGTCAATGAATGTCAGAAAGGTGGCATGAACGTCCATTTACAGAAGTTGTGCGAAGTGATGACCATTGGTATCAATGCAGTGCTGCAATCTTCTTATAACGGACTGAGAGGTATTCCCTATCACATCGGCACTTATCGTAGCACATGCTCTGACAGTTCTCTCTCCTATATTTTCAGGTGTAGTTTGGACATCTTAATAAACAATGTCTTTTACGAATCCCCACAAGAAAGGCTGACGAACGAGCCGACCACGACACATCTCCGCGTCCAATCCAACGATTAGGTAATTGTCTCTGCAACTCATTTCTAGCCATCAGCGAAAAATATGCCGGACACCCATCGTGTTGGTACCACATTCTGTTCCTTGTTTCTAAAGGTATTTCTTCGAGTAACAGACATAATGTTTCTTGCAGGAATGTGGTGTACTTGCTAGCATTAAGATTTCCTTCGATGAAATAGGGGCCTATAATTCTGTCCTCCAGAATCCCACACCATACATTCATCGACCACGGTTTTTGGTGTGCAACTTGCCGCAGCCAATATGGATATTCAGTTGCCCAATAATTCATGTTAGACAAAATTAACATTTTCATGGTTCGTGAATGTAGCCGCATCAGTAAATAAAATCAAATTAATAAATGTGTCATCCCTCTGAATCTGGAGTTGAGCCTATCGGCAGAATTTAATGCGACGCATACAATCCGTACCAGTTAATTCTTGGTGGAGACTGATATGGTACGGATGATATTTATGTCGATGCCGAACACGAAAAACGCTACTCTGGCTCATGCCAGATTCACTTGTGATTTGATGGGAACTAATACAAGGATATCGAACAACAAGGAGTACGAATTTCAGTTTCCTCGTTAGTAACTTTGCCGGATGTGTTTCCGATTCGTTAAAGATCCAGTTGTTATCAATTTATCATACACGTTTTCAAATGTGCAATGTGTAGGATGAGTACGTTGAGGCTGTCTTTCAGCGTATAACTCTCTAGCTCTCACTGAATTACGTTGGCATTCTCCGTAAATGAGAAGCGTATCGACTTGTTCTTCGAAGAAGTACATCATTCACATTCGCTTGATTCGACGATACTAGTCTTATCGTTCCTATTAGTGTTGTGTTGCGAAACCATCAAATGGTGTTTACATGTCAATGACACGTTAGATGGATACGCCGTATTCGGCGAATATTTACTGTTTGCACGATATACGAGAGAGAACTGTCAGAGCATGTGCTTCATTAAGTGCTGAAGTCATAAGGAATACCACTCAATCCGTGATAAGAAAATTGCAGCACTGCATTAATATCAAAGGTCAACACTTCGAACACCTTCTGTAAATCGACGTCCATGCTATCTTTTTGAACTTCATTGACCTTAGAAGACCTAACTGTTACACATCACTGGATTCGTCTCGATAGCCGTTTTCAGAAAAAAAGTACCAAACTATAGTATCCCATTAAAAAAAAACAACAAAAAAGGAAGTTGAGCTTCATATCTGATGCGACCCTTCATAGCAACAAAAACCCTGTTGTCCCATGCAACATTTGTTCCACAAACATTTCAGCTACTATTATACTTTCGGAGATATGCTAGGTAGCAACAGTTAGTGACTCACCCTGTATTATGGAGTCAGAAGCGGCATCAGTGAGGGTGCTATGGCCATCAGCAATGCAATAGAGAGTAAGTAGCAGCATGTGCATTCTACAACCTCTCATGGGAACCTTGTCTCTATTGTTCCTGGGTTTGTCCTCTTCCCGCTGTCCCATGTGATAATATGTGAAAGTAGATTTGGTTGTTGTGCCTGGGAAGGGTCTAAGTGTTGTGTTGGCAGAAGAGCCAACACCGTGTTACGAAAGGAGGCCGAAATGCACGTTTTAGCTCACGCAGGCTGGCGTGAGGAGGGAAGAACTATACTGACGTGAGGTCTGGAACATGACAAGGAATTAGAATTCAGAAAGGGGACGTAATTAGTTTGATACTTAACTTTAATCCATTAATGATGAACGTCTCTCTCTCACACCGTTGGGTGGCTTGCGGAGTATGAATGTAGATGTAGACGGTACATGATTCACAATATTATCAGTTCAGAATATATTCTTGAAGAATACGGCGCCTTGCTAGGTCGTAGCAAGTGACGTAGCTGAAGGCTATGCTAAACTGTCGTCTCTGCAAATGAGAGCGTATGTAGGCAGGGAACCATCGCTAGCAAAGTCGGCTGTACAACTGGGGCGAGTGCTAGGAAGTCTCTGTAGACTAGACCTGCCGTGTGGCGGCGCTCGGTCTGCAGTCACTGATAGTGGCGACACGCGGGTCCGACGTATACTAACGGACCGCGAACGATTTAAAGGCTACCACCTATCAAGTGTGGTGTCTGGCGGTGACAGCAATGACAGCACTTGAGTGTATGCAGTGCGACCTACCAGGCTATGTCGCTCCATGTACCGGGTCTCAAGTTGTGGTATGTTGAATATGCCATCAGATAGGACAGTACAACTGGTAGTGAGACGCGAATGTATGGTTGAGACGTGAGATCGTGTGTTCCAGAGAATTTTAGATGAACGTAGGTAGTGGGGGACTGAATGCGTTATTCCCACATGTGTGTAGGACTTTCAACAGTAAATAATGTAAAAGCATTACTCTGCAGAATGGTAGAGATATAAGGACATGTATAGAGTCATGGGGCTGGGTGACGAGAATGTCTTCATCTCTGTAGCAAAGTGAAAAACATTGTTATATATATATATATGTCTTTGGGCTCTTATTGTTGGTTAGGAATCAACTATGTGAAGCGATCAATTTGTTGAGGTTACATATCTGTTTGATCACGACCTTTTCAGGTGTGTCGGCAGGGGATGTTTCCTCATTTATAGATAGTATAGTGGCAGTCGCAAGGTTGGATCTGTGGCTGGGTAAACAATAATTGCATTTTACCATGTTGAGTTTGACAGATGACCGAAGCGTGTTTGTTAGGTGTCACAGTAGGTTATGGAAAACTCTTAGATTCGAACAACTATTCTAAAGGGTGTTTTACAACGCTATAAGAACCAGAATAGCTCAAGATACTTTGGGAGCAGTTGAGTGGGGTATCACAGAGGCTGTAGACAGTTGTAAAGACAGAAAAATGAAAATTAAAGTTGATAAAAATGAGCTGATGGAGAATGGCACAGCAGAGAAAGCCATTCTCCAGGAGGTGTGAAAAATAGTACTAGATGCTTCCCTGAGAGCACCACTTGATATGAGGTGGAATCCAAAATTTTCGGGACTGGTGCTGATACCTGGAAAGTAGGGGTAGTAGATCATTACACTGCTAGGTGGCGAGAGCTGCATATCTGATGAGTCAGTGTGTGGAGTGGCATTCAGCTGGGATGACGTGTAGCGCGTCCAAAGCAAATTCAATAATACTCTGTGTTTGGTATGTGGTGATATTATGATGGACCCGCGAACAGAACAGTGCGTGTGTATCAAATTCTGTGCGGATCTCTGGAAAAGTATGTAAGGCATCCATATTTTTCGGACCTTACATGAGCTTCATAATTATGATACAGAATAAAATCCTTAGAAAGTATCTCTATTTTTAACATGAACCAATTGTAATAAATCACATGTGCCAAATAACAAAACAATATCTATCCTTATAACAGTAAATGAGATAATGTGAACATAGTCTGGAGGCTTGCAGGCAGACTGTGCACATGGCTAATGGCATTGGGTAACCCCAATTAAAATTAACAAAAGGAGTCCCAGCAGCAGCGCAGAAAAACATAAGACAAGAACAATATAATACCTCTTAAAATAAACACAGCCTTTTAAATAATCTGGCTAGACAGCATTGACAAGGCTAGTGGCGACCCGACAAGAAAAAATAATTCACCTATAATGAGGAAGCGGTTTGGCTGAAGCCATACTGTGTGACATAGAAGAGACATGGTGGGAAGAATCACGTCATATAAAAGCATTTTTGGGAACTAAATTAACAGAGCTCTCTCATGTAGCAGCAGGCCACACCTATGTGTGGAAAAATAGTGAAGACGTTGAGACCTTTACATCTGCAAAGTGAGGGTGGTACACATCACGAATCGTGGTGACAGATATATAGTGGTAGTTCATATTCCTGCAAGAATTTCTGCGGGCAGAGCATTGTGCACGTCGTTACATCCCTTAGCGAGTGTGCAATAGCCATTATTTCGACTAGGGAAAATTTAACGTCCTATGGAACGCAGGAATGTTGAGACTGAGTGATTCATTCAAGACCAGAGTAGGGAATTTGCGTTTCAGATCCAGCACAGAGACAGTACCGCCGCAGTTCCCGATTGGTAATGTACCAACACGCATTAGGCGATATTAAATGTGGAGTCGAGAGTTTGATCACTCCAACCTGCATACAATTTGAATATAGAATTTCAAGAGTTGAATACTAACATACCCTCCATTGAGTACATAAGTGTTTGATTGGTTTAAAAGATAAAATTTCATTCTCCACCAACTTAATCCATTGAACAGCTACGACAACGTAGATGTAAATTTCACTGATGAGGATTTAAGTGTTTTGCTAGTTATAACATTCTCAAAAAGAGATAAAAATTTAATAATCACATATTCAATGTCTAAATGTTAATTATTTTATTGAGAGTTGAAAGTAATTGAACTTGCTTGTTTGTATCACTTGTACCTTGAAAGCAGTGATAAATTAAATGTAGAATGAAAAAGGAAGAGGTTGTGTTGTCATTTTAGAAAAAATCCCAAACTCTCATTTATATCAAAGTGTGCATTCTTGTTATGTCACAGCAGAATTTATAATTAAGTTGAGATGATCCGCACCTAACATTAGCAGTATTACAGGGCCAAAATTAATAGCTATGTAGAAAGTCTGTTTATCATCCTGGGCTTGAGAAGACAGTAAGATACGTTATCCACTAGTGTGCGATCACAAAATAGCTTTAACCACCAGCACTTTAAACAAAAATTACAAATGGCTTACCCCGCCAGGACTCTGAATTAACAGAATTTTGATAGTCTGGCAGGATGGAAATCAGATAGAGGGTAAACAAAAAACTGATGCACATTGAAGAAAAATAAATCTTGTAAAAGTAAACGTGACTCAACTGTGTAGCAGTAAGTAAATAAGTAAGTAAATAGATGTTGATAGAAGTGTATTCAATGTATGTTTAATTGTTGAGTTGTGTTGTGTTGAATTCTGTCTCATCTCCAGTAACTAAAAGGGCTAAACGAAAGACGTGGAAACGGATTGAATATAGGACTATGTGATTGATATTTTGGGGTAGAGTCAAGTCTTATATTGTGATGTTAACGCATAGCCACTGCGAAAATTTCACGAACAGCAACACTTAGAGGAACGCTCAAAAATTGACATAAAACAATAGGTCAAGGAAGAGAGAAGTAATGGCAGATCTTGATAGGATAGAGTTAGACACGCAACAGTTAAATCAGTGTGAACAACACGAAACAGAGGACGTAGTAATACCGAATGAGACCGAAAATGCAAAACGTGGTTTTCAATCTGGTCAAAAGAGTGGATATAAGAACATCATTGCAAATGATTCAGACGTAGAATCCGTTGCCACTGATTTACAATATGTATAACCGAACGGGATCATATTGAATCAGACGGGCTGGCAATCACGTGAAAGAATGAGCGTTAGTGCTCCTACACTATGTTTGGAATAGGAGGAAACGGTTCACAAAAATCGAGATAGGGAACGTTTACATCAGATGGTAACAGGCGATAATAGTGTAGGTGTAGAAAACGCAAATATTTTAGGAATGTTGCAGTGGTTATTACAACAATCTCACGAATCAGGAAAGCGTTTAGAAGGGCGCATAAGACAAGGGTAAAAAGAAGTACCACTGGAGCTGAGAGAAACTAATAGGGAAATACAAAATCGCGTGATAATACACAAGACCAATTAGATCAAATCCGAACTGAAGCTCAAGAAGCATAAATTATGCTTTAAACACTTGTTACAGGACACACACAGATGAGAACAGACATTGACACTGTCCAAACAGACATTAATACGTTACGCGAAGTTACGGAACAAAGTGTCAAAAAGTTAAAAAAAGAGGTCGAAGCTTTTGCTATTAGAGCGTCGACGAAAGCGAGGCATGTAATTGCTGAGACGATGTCTCATAAAAGAGCAACCAAAGCTACATTGAAGTAATTCGATGCTAGTATTTTAAAAATAAAAGACGAAAACGAACATAAATTTCAACGGCTCAGATCGGAAGATTTGCGTTCAATAGAAACTCGAGGAGACGCAGAAAGCGTTAGTGAGGAATCGCAAACGACGACTGAATCCACGTTAATGTCGGTAGATAACACTGTGAATAGGGCAAAATCAACAGTCGCCGATAACACGACAGAAAGAGAACGCGAAAGTACGTGTAATACAAGACGGAAAGGCACATGTGAATGTCAATCCGAAACCGCAAACAGAAAGCAGGAAATTAGTCCAAAACAACATATTCCAGAACAGTACAGTAACAGTAGGGAACAGAGTGGATTGCGACCACTTAATCATGAACGAATAACAGGTCAGCCGCGAATATGCGTGTGTGGTTTGCTTTGTGTGTGGTTTGCTTTGTGTGTGTCCTGTAACAAAGCGTCGCATACGCAGATCACGCTATAGCGACACATTACGCAACATAGGACGAATACCGACGGTTTACAATACCGTATCTAACGAGCCATAGTTGCTTACACGACAAGATACAGAGCCAGTAGCGGGTGTTATACATGCATATTGCGCAGTGAAACCTGCTAGTGATTCTGCGGCACAAATGTCACAGGCTGAGCAAAAATATACACTTTTGCGTAGATCTGATGCAAACATAGGACAGAATTCCAGTTTCCAAAACACAGAAGGTATATCACAGACTGAAGCGAGAAATATTGATGGTAGCCGCTTTCTGAAAGTGCACAAATACCAACACTATAAGGAAGATGCAAATAGTCTTCATCCTTAAACATTTATTGGACAACTGAAAGTAGGTATACCAGCACAATGGCCTTTGAAACGTAAATTAGATTTCATTTGTGCACACATGGAAGGAAGTATTGCTGAAACGATGCAGAAGACAGCAGAAACTTGCGATTCGTATGATTCGTTTCGAGCATCCTTTATAGACAGATATTGGTCACCTGAGGCGCAAATGAGAATAAAATATCGCTTATTACGAAATGTCTTATTTGAAAATTCGCGAGAGAAAATAGCAATCAAATTCTTTCAGGATATGGCTAAAAGGAATCAACATTTAGACAGTCCATAGAGTGGTGGAGAATTGATACAGGCATGCGAAACGAAACCACCGATGAAGTATCAACTAGCACTGATAGGACGGGGGGGGGGGGGGGGGGGCGATAATGTAGAAACCTTCAAAGGAGTTTTGGAGTTTTGCGAGAAGTCGAATTCATGAATGAAAACGATGCTCAAAGACGTCGTGATTTAGTACACAGTAACTCTGAAAGAACAAATAATAATAAGGAGAGCAGTAATGGTACAATGGTAGGCCGGTATTGGGAATGAATTCGGGATGAAATGGAAATAGTTACGTAAATGGGAATAGTGGAAACACGGAACCACAACGTAATAGATATGGCTTTAATAATAATAATTAGAACAGGACAAATAGGGACGAAAATAGGAATGGAAACTGAAGAACTCGGGAAAACCGACAAACTGATTTTAATCAGCGATATCCAGGTCAATGGAGAGAAAGCAGATAGAGAGTTGGTGCAAGAATGCAGTCACAGCCAATTACTTCAGGTACTTACCGGAGAAATGAACCACAGAGTTAAGTTGAATTACGACCACCAAATCCTTGGAAGGGTGTGGAATGACAGACATTAGGTATTGCAGGAGTTCAAGCAGATAATATACACTTTCGGCAGAGGCGGATAACAAAGTATCTGCAGCGATAAATAGGTTAGGACAGGAAACTGAAGTGGAAATAGGAACGAGGGAAGGATCATCAAAAGTATCCGGTCAGACACCGCAGATAGGCAGGAAGTCACAACTGAAGTGCTGGGACGAGATAGGTTGGACAGATACTGACGACGAGGTCGAACTCCTAGCTTTACCTAATCATGAACTAGGTAATGAAGAGGAAGCAGTGATGTATATGGCGCAGATGTTTGATTCTGCACAGACGACAGATGATTTTCAGGAGGACAATACACATCCTAACGTAATCAGTCACAGTACGATTGATCCAGATGACAAGAGTAACCCACAAAATACGACTAATACAGGTCAGAAGAAAAGGAGGTAAGTACGAATAAGCACACCTAATCAAATGTTCGATATGCTACAAGATTTACTAAAATACTTCCACAAAACTTTGGAAGAAAAGCAGAAAGAGTCGGAGGCGTTATGCATACAGGGAATCGAACAGAATAGGGAAGAACAAGCAGACCGTGGAGAGACCAATGATAGGGCGAATATTTTGTCTGGATCGGAAAACGAACCAGATCATAAAGTATCTGAACAGGTGGATAAGTGATAGTCTAGCGTTTACAATTGTGGCACATATGAGGACATAGTACGGCAGTAATACTGAGACTATGTAATCATCAAACCAGATACAGAAAACTGCGTCGTAATAAATGATGACATAGCTGAAAGTTTGCATCTGCGACCCTCAGTGCCAGACAACAAAGATGAAAACGAATTGAATCAGGATTCGAGTACAGATACACCTAATGTAGAATCTGAAAAATCCCCAGAATCTAAACGTGAGGTACTATTACATTTAAAGAATACCTGTCATGTTTTAAAATCCAAATTAAATACGATACCACGTATGTGTGACGAAGAGACGAATCGAAAAGAGAGAGCAAGGTGTCAAACTGAGGCTTTAAAATCGAGATTGGTTAAGGTAGCTGATCTAAAAGCGGCAACAATACAGATAGACAATTTGAGAGAAAATACTTCTCCCCAAACTATCAAACAAACACAAATAAAACGATTAAATTACGAAGTAATTGAGGATATTTTAATGTAGGAAGTCGAAGTCGAGAGTACCCGGAAATAAGTCCGATACTGCTTTAATAGTAAAGGGTATTGTTACTAATACACGCAGTATCGCAATAATAGATAGTGGGAGTGAGTTAACGGCGATACCAGAGCCGTTATTTAATCGTTGCAATGGTGACGATGATTTGTTAGTGTTTAAAACACGAAAGGTTAAAGTACACGGTCCAATTATGGGACGTTCGTCGAACGTCACAAGGCAGACGAGACTTGTATTTGACTGCCAGGCTCATATAATAAAACGAAATTTTGTCATAGTACCAAAGATGTCAGTCGACATGATTATCGGAGCTGATTTTCTTAGTCACCATAAAGCTGTGTTAGACATGGGCAGAGGAAGTGCCACTTTAAGAGAAGTCACTTTAAAATTCGAGGACTACCTGAGACATTAAGAAATATGCGGAAATTATACACAGTTACAAATGCAAGTAGATGGAGATACTGCTTGTCAGGATAATCCGCGATATGTAACGCTGAAGGAATCAGAGCCTATGAATGTAGAAACACGTCAAGACATTCACAGAGAGATCGAGAAAAAATACAAAGTCTAGAGGGGTTAACAGATCAGCAAAAGTTGGATTTAGATGGAATATTAGGCAAGCATGCGATGGTACTTGAACCGAAACTGGGAGCAATAAAAATTAGCAATACAGATTTCAGGTTAAGGACCACAAGCCTTTTAGAACAGCTCCATATAACATTCCATTGCGTTACCGTCGAGCTGTATTCTTGGACTTAAATAAGATGGAACAAGAGGGTGTTATTGAACAGGTACCATCAACTTGTTACGTGTTGTAGAAAAGAAGGATGGAACGATACGTTTAGTGTTAGATTCCAGACAAATAAACAGAATCGTAATTCCAGAAACATATGATCCTGAGAGACTAGAAGTTTAAAAAAAAAAATTCATAATATAAAAGTATTCTAATCACTCGATTTACGAAGTAGTTTTTGCAAATTGAACTAGCGCCGGAATGCACGAAATATACTGCATTTACTGCTTTTGGAAGGTGTTATAGATTTAAAAGGCTCCCTTTCGGCTTGAACATTTCATCCACAGCTTTTATTCGAGGTCTGGGAAGTATTTTCCCTAAGAAATTACAGGAACGTTTGACATCTTATGTAGATGACATCCTCATAGCAGAGTCATCATGGGAGAATCATAATGAAATTTGGGATACATTACTGAAAACACTAAAAGAGCATGGGGTGACGGTAAATTCGGAAAAATCCACATTTGGAACAAAACAGACAAACTTTGTAGGACATGTCATACCTGCACAGGGAATAAAGCCGAATCCAGAGAAACTAGAGGCAATAAGAAACTTTGTAACACCATATAATAGGAAGACACTCGGAGGATTCCTGCAACTAGTAAAGTTATCTAAAAGGTTCATATGCATAGACACTTTAGCTACCCCAATTATGCAGTTTAACTGGTAAAAGCACTCCATGGATATGGGATGATACAGCAGAACAAGAATTTCAGAAGTTGAAAAAGGCATTAGCGGAAGCACTGATTCTATCACAGCCAGAACTTACGCAAGATTTTTGTATAGCAACAGACAGCACAAAGACTGGATTAGGCATAGTATTATTTCAGCACTATGAACAAGATGGGCAGATAATATATAAAACCATTGCATTTGGCAGTTGTGTCTTAGCAACTATTCCATTACAGAGCTGGAAGCTTTAGCAGTAATCTGGGGCTCCCAAAAGTTTAGATATTTTCTATTCAGGAGGAATACTATTGTATATACAGATAAAAAAGCTCTCGAGTTTTTACTCACAGCGAATTTGACACATGATAGGCTAGCAAGACGGATTTTAATCTTGCAAGAGTATGATTTCTGCGTAAAACATATTCCAGGACCAGCAAACACCTTAGCAGATTTTCTTTCCCGATGTCCACATGGTGCAACCCCAGGTAAGTTCGATACAGATCAAGACCAATTTGGCATATATTATATAAGAGGAACTCGTTTGAGAATTACATCACAACAGCCTTTTCAAACATTGTTAACGAACAGAAAAAAGATCCAGAAGTGTTAAGGATCAAACACAAATGGAAAGACAAGAACTCCGTGGTCATTCGTCAGCATTATCTGCTGAAGAATGGTATGCTGTTCCACAGATGAGACCCAAGCACTAGTTTGTGGACGGTATGTGTTCCTGATGGATTAATAAACAAGTATATGTGGTACACTCATGTCAGTAAGGGACACTTTGGGGCGAGGAAATGTTTTATGAAACTTAAAGAAACTGCATATTTCCCCAATATGGAAAGACGAATTCGTCAAGTACTTAAAAAATGTAAAGACTGCCAACGAGCGAAACATGTTAGATTTCAGACTAGACCACCATTATGACCTGTAATACCGAAAAAACTACAACATCTAGCAGCAACAGATATGATGGGACCAAGGACACGAAATGGGAATACATTTATTTTCGTGGTTGTAGAATTGACATCAAAGTATGTCACATTGACCCCTTTGAAACGTGTAATGGGTGTTACAATCAGTAAAGCACTTCAACGTGATTTCCTCAAAGAAGTAGGACTTATAGAATGGTTGATTTTAGATAATGGGCCCCAATATAGATCTAAACCTTGGTTGGAAACTTTAAAAAGACACAAAATTAAACCCATCTTCATATCCAGATACAAACCATGCGCCAATAGTGCAGAACGAACACTGAAGGATATTGGATGCAAGTGGCTCTAAACATTATGGAACTTAACATCTAAGGTGATCAGTCCCCTAGACTTAGAACTACTTAAACCAAACTAACATAAGGACATCACACACATCCATACGTGAGGCAGGATTCGAACCTGCGACTGTAGCAGCAGTGCAGTTCCAGACTGACGCTCCTAGAACTGCTCGGCCACAGTGGGCAGCAAGGATATTGGGACATGGTGTCAGTTATACTTTAGTTCACAACACACTACATCTGATTCAAATTTACATCAGTTACAAACTATCATTAATAAAATGCCACACAGTACTACACACTTACCGCCAGTCACTGTACCCAAGAATAAAAGACCAGTGGATAGGGTAAGAGAAGTGGTACAGTTCCCGCCACCCAGAAGACCATCACACCAACAGATAATAAAAGTGAGACTTGAAAACATCGAACGAGCAGCAGAAAAACGGAAACTCAAAACTGACAGAGGTGCGTCCACATGAGTATTCACGGTAGGACAGTCAGTTCTTGTTAGAACTCACTTGTTATCGAGTAAAGGGAAACAGGTTTGTCATAAATTTTATTCCATATATAAGGGACCTATGGTAATTAATAAGGTAGTTCATGCCAATGAAGTGAAATTGCTGAACCAAAGAACGGGAAAGAATATAGGTCTACACCACGTCAACCACCTTAAAGCTTATAATGAAAAAAATTATTGCAATAAACGGAAATTAGCAAGAAAAAGAAAAATAAATGGATCAGAGATACAGAAAAACTGTAGATGTGTTTTAGGAAGCAGCAGAAATCAAGAGGCAGATAAGAAGAGCTACAAACAAGTAATAATTCAAAATTAAGTACCATAACACTAATCAATTAAATCGTTCAAGAAGATCAGAAAAAAATAATAAAAGGAAACTAATACCATGAAGAAGTAACTAACAAATCCACATATAACCAATCCATACTCATACGCAAAGTCAAGGAACCATTGTAAAAAATCAAAATAAAGTAATTAAAGTATGTAAGTGATAAATGTGTGTAAAGTACTGAGAAAAAATATATATCCATAATTTAATTCATTAAAATTATTCAGGTACAAGGTTATGTATGTAATTATTCGATATAAAAGTTCTTATTTGTTATGTTATCCATGTAATTATATGATGTAAACTTTATAGTAAATTTTGAAAAAAGACTTGTAAGTAGTGGTCACAAGGTGATACAGAATATGCAGAGCCTGTCGTTACCATCGTCTGGGGAAGGAAGGAGCAGCCAAGCTGATATAAAAAGCGCAAAGTCAATGGGAAGCTACGGGTCTGAGTGAGAGAGTGAAGTATTGCTCAACATGGCATTAGCAACAAACCAGCGACCGAAGGAAAGAATTCACTGACTCACACCTTACGTTAGGGTGGAAAACGATCCAGATGGATATTAAAGAATATGTCTCACACTTCACCATATTACAGAAAGGACGAGGGAAATTCAGTGACAGCATGGGACAAGGAACGCACACCTGCACCGAGGGCAAGCAAACCCCATTAGCGACGGATAATAGAAGCCACAAGAATAGCAGCCACAACAATAGCAGCGACTGGGAATAAGCTCCGCATTACCTTTACAACTACCCGGGAAGAAGAAACACGAGAATATTTCTCTTAGATACGTAATGGACAAATTTATATCTGAAGACAAATTATCACTTCAGTGATCTATTCAAACTTCATACCTCATGACAAACATAACTGGTAATCCATTCAAATAATTTTCCTGAACAAATCCTATCCCTATGCCCGAGAACTCACAAGCTCCAAGAAAGAAGACATGAAGGTACAGCAAGAAACGAAGAGAAGAGAGGGTCCCAAGATAAGGGCAGAAGACTGAAGATTCTTTCCCCATCCCTTACCTTAAAACGAGATTCAGCAAAGTCAACTAGAAGTAGTATTCAAAATACCATACCAATTAATTTAATCAATGAATAAAGGCGTTCAAATTTACAAGCAGAGCACACACATTGGGGACTTCATACATCAACCTGCAACAATCGTCAAGGAGTTACTCTCAACCACCTCAATGACAACTACACCAAAAAAGGGACAAGGACACCTCAGTCATTACACCGTGAGAGTTCCTTGGACGAATGGACCATGTAACAGCAATCGTAATCAACCACTGAGGATGGTACTCACTGATGATCTTCAGAAACAACAGAGTCTACAACTGACTATTGTAATATTTCTGTCTTATTCAGCCATCATATTAGGTTCCAGGAAGCTATTCCCAGGGCAGTGGATATGGAAGAAGCATAGAGATGACGCAATATTGGATGAGGTACTGGTGACAGATGTTAGATTCGGTACCATTCCCGTGAGAAAGTCCGCCTGCATGATGCTGCTGCTCTGTGATTGGCTGCTGTGTTCGGCGGTAGGGCGCCAAATGTTAAACTTTAGTTGCTATTATTAATTAAACCTGTCATCCAAATTACTTCATTTTTTTAAATAAACATCTCTCAACTGCCATCTATCAATCAGTCATTTTAAAATTATTAAAATCAGAGTATTACTAAAACAAAAGACTGACGATATTACTGCTGATGCACTTCAGTGGCATTCGGGTCACGCCTTGCTGGCTGGCGCGCGAAGTGTCTCAGGCAGTCCGGCTCTCCAGTTCTGACCGTTCCAGTAGACAGACATGTTTTTCTGTTATAGAAGTATTTGTTTCATGCAATTTTATTTACTACAGTTCCGACCGTCGCTAGGTACAGACATGTTGTCTGTAAAGTAGTATTTGATTCATGTAATTTTATTCTCCAGTTCCGACAGTTCCAGTAGGCAGACATGTTGTCTGTGGCAGGATGTATTTCATGTTATTTTAGCCAGGTATAATGACTGTGGAAAGATATGTTCAATATGTTGTGATCAAGAATAGTTTCTCGTGTCTATATCAATAAAAACGCGAGTGGCATCCCAAATAGTTTATTCGTAGCAGCAGTTCCTTGCGAAGTTAATTTCGGTCTCAAGAAAAAGAATCCACGACCTGCATGCTGTTTTGTGCGCTGGGGACATCATCATCATGAAGACAGCAGGTTAGTGAAGTGTACAAGAACTTATGTAACTACACAGGGCAGTGGAAACAACTAGGCACCTCACGTGTACTGCATGCACAGTACAATCGTGCTCAGTGACACATCATCTGCAGTAATGTGGTGGAGGTAAAGAAGGATGAAAGTTTTAACACTGTCTCACTTTTGTTCCTTTTTTCTTGCCATACTATCCAAATCAGCCACCAATTATCAGCAACAGAAGCACTGAGAAGAAACCCTGCCCAAAGTTAAAGTGAAAGTGCAATGAAAAAAGTGATGAATGTGGCAAAGTAAGTATATTGTAAAAAGAATGAGAAAGACACTCATTTGAAGAAAGAATTGGAATACCAGTAAATAATAAATCACACCTGTACCACTGCACATTTGTATTTTGTAAATCATTGTATTTCGTAATGCCACTTTGAAACTGTAATGTAATTCAAATATGTACCATGTTTTCATATTTTGCATTCATATGTGAGGCTTATCCAGTTAATGTAATATTTGTGTATTGTAGATATTAAGGAAACAATGTTGTAAAGATAAATAATGTGAGTGAATGTAAAGTTTGTATTATTTTTGATATGATAATCATTTAATTTTTGTAACAGATGTGTTGAGACAGTAGATAATAAGAAGAAATGCTTGCTTAACTTCAATTTATCTTCCATAATCAACATCATGAGTGTCTGATAACTGTGGAATGCCAGGAATTATAAGAAAATAACAAGATAAAGAGTGGATGAATCATTTGACATAATTTAGCAATAAGACAAAGGAAATATTGTAGGATTAAATTAATCAGAACTGCTATAAAAGACTGTAAAGACAAAACAGTAATCATCTAGATAGACAGTATTGTGTAAAACCAGATTTCAGTTAAAAATTTTGGAATATTAAGCCAACATCATCTAGAATAAGCTAGACCAGTAGCTGAACAATAATCAAAAATAATTTGAGCTTATAATTTTGCACCTCAATGACCAATGCCTCAACCATTGTCCACAGCTACACAAAATCAAGTCGAAAGTGACAGCATGTGTAAGACATCCAAAATTTTCGGACCTTAGATGAGCTTCATAATTATGATACAGAATAAAATCCCCATAAAGTATCTCTATATTGTTAACAGGAGCAATTGTATTAATCTTGTGTACTGAATAACAAAACAATATCTAGCCTTATAACGACAGGGGCATGTGTAAATGAGATAAAGTGAACATAGTATGAAGGCTTGGAGACGGAATGTGCACGTGGGTAATGGCATTGGGAAACCACAATTAACATTAACAAAAGGAGACCCAGCTGCAGCGCAGAAAGAAATAATGCAAGAACCATATAATACCTTTTCAATAAACACAGCCAAGACCATGTGTAAGTGGTTAGACAGCATTGACAAGGCTATTGGCGACCCCGCAAGGAAAAAAAAATTCACCTATAATGAGGAAGCGGTTGGCTGAAACCATACTGTGTGACATAGAAGATACGTGGGGAGAATCACGTCATATTAAAGCATTTTTGAGAACTAAATTAACAGAACTCTCTCATCTAGCAGCAGGCCACACCTATGTGTCGAAAATTAGCGAAGACATTGAGACCTGTACGTCTGGGAAGTGAGGGTGGTACGCTTCACGACCATTTCCAAGTATACCTACTCCTCTTGTGATTCTTGAACATAGTATTCGCTATTAGTAGGTGAAATGTATTATATAATTCAGTTACAGTTATAAAAATATTCATCTCTTTCACCTTATCTTCTGAAAGCAGAGGGATATACTTGGGACAGATAGGAAAACGCTGAAGTTGTATTTTCGGAAATAAAAGCCTCCCAAATACTTTACAACTATCTACGAGAAGCGAATTTTAAAAGATACGACAGACATGTTTACAGTGAATGGTTATTATCATACCACTTTTCCAAATACTAATATCGTCAGTAATTCATGACTCTGTGTGTCAGTTACGAGCTCGATGGTGGTAAATTTTGCGACTATTCTTCCACAAACTTCTTCGTCTGCTGAGTTAACTTAATTTTTTCTGACTTTACAAAACTTTGCAGTACTCAGAAGACAGCCATTCCGTCCTCTCTCATGAGCCAGAAGAAAAGACTAGTGGAGTACTCCAAAAGAGGTTCTGAGTAATTTCACTCTTAGTAAGAACGTACTGATTATTGCAAAGCAAAAAGTATGAAAAACGCGTGGTATTCTCATAGTTAGGTGTTCCAATTGCAACTTCACACTCTACAAATTTGCCTACCATTTCGTCATATATAATCAGTCACACTGAAGGTGGAGCTTTACAATCCGTCTGACTTGGTTCCTTCCATTTACACTAAATTTATCTGCCATTTAACCCGACTTGCGATGGGCAGGACACTTTAGCTGCACCCACGTGAAGTCTCATTACGTTGATTTATTATGGGGAAATGTATTTTATAAAATTGCGGTGGTCGTCGGTAAATGGGATAATGGGTCCATTCTGGGATTAAGTGAGAAATCCACAGCTTGCACATTGCTGTGAATACGGCAGGTGTGTCGTGGGCACTCATAGCTTTGTGCCGGCTTGCATGTGTCAGGCGGCCATTAACGGAAGCTCATGGAACCTACGGAACTTTTTCAATAAGTTAGGGTTGGCGGCCTGTAGGGCTACACGCCTCCTCAGGTAGCCGATGGCAATGTTTTCAGGTGCTTGCTGGGACACCACAGTTTATGGCGGAAAGTACATGTCTTGGAATGTGATTTGGCCTCGGTAAATTCAGAAGTGTTTAACCTCGTTCTAATTCGCCCATCGCCGCTGACGTCAGGCGGGAATTTCTAGGAATAACTAGTGAGGAAGATGTGTTCTGGTTGGCCCGTGTGGGGATTTGTTAAACATGGCACTGACACGCTGTTGGCAAAAAAAAGTAACAGTTTGAAACACGTCTGTATTCAGTAGCAGCGTTGGCGAGGCATGACAGAATCTCTGACCAGAGAGCTATTTATCGTAGATAGTCTGCGCTTGACCGCGCGAGAGTTCAGTTCAGTTGCGAGAGAGTTGTTGTACATAGCGAGTCGCGAGAGCATGTAGGGCAGTTGCGAGAGTGTAGTTGTACGTAGCGAGTCGCGAGAGCATGTAGTGCAGTTTCGAAGCAGTTGTTGTACGTAGCAAGTCGCGAGAGCATGTAGTTCGTTCGTGCCAGTAGCGCGCGAGAGACAGTCGGAGTTGTGTGTGAGGAGTCGGCGGGCGTCGACATGGGGCTCTGGTCAAGATTCGGGACAAGGTATATTTTTAAATAAGGTAATGAAGCAGCATTGCACACATCTGATAATGTAATGTACATTAACTGTAATTAAATTGTTCAAGAATTGCCCCAATAATAATTTTGTTCTGAAAGCAATCTTTTAAGAAAGTAATCATTACAATTGAAACAATGTTTCCTTTGCTTTTCGTCCCAGAATCAATTTATCAGGTTAATCTTAACGTTAATTTTGTGGGGACTTAACATTTTTTCACATTTTTGTTATCATTGAGTTTTATTACTGTTGGAAGCTAACATTTGGCACTATTTGCAATTCTTATTCAATTATTTTCATTTTCAAAATTTTGTGGGGAGGTTACACTTGGCGACATCCCGTCCAGGATCGTATTTCGTTGAGAATCTTCTGAGAAGTAGCCAGATATTTGCTTTTATTTACTTAATATAATTAGCATTTGGCGCAACGCTTTTACTAATTTTATGACTTTATTTCCTCAGATCATCGGCAATTCGTTGCTCTGTTGTATTTTTGTTTGTTGCTTTTTGCATTGTGCTTATTTCATTTGTGAATAATTGTGTCTATTGTAAAAATGCCACGAAAGACTGTAAATACTGTATCGCGAAGTATAATGAATGAAATTACCGACTTAAACAACTTTACTGATAGTACTTGTGACACGCAGTGTAATGATGACAATCCTGCGTTCATTGACAATCAGTGCGTTCCAACCACCCATGATGATTTTTATCTTACTGATGAACAAACGAACTCAGTTGTCTCCTCTGTTAATTTGACGACAATTGATGACGCGGGGCGCCCTATTGTAATGAGCGCTGCCCAGCTTAACACACCCGGTTTGGAAAATTCAAGTAACGTGCAGAGAAATTTTTCTAATGAAAATGGACAGTGTACTGAAAGTACGACGGATCTGTTTAATTCCGAAATAGTGTCTGACAGTGTACATCCGACTGATAAACCTTTTTGTAAATTACAGAATGACCAAATGGTCACACAAAACGCGACAATTGCAAATACACCGTCAAACAGTACAGAGAATGGAGTAGATAATGTTACATTGGGCCAAATTATGGCAGTATTGCTACAAAATAAGGAAGATAACAAACAAGTTAAGGAAAGTTTGAAACAACTTAATAAAATTAATGAAAAACTAGACAACAATGATGAAAATTTCAAACAACTTAGTGAACAGGTTAAACAACAGAACGAAAAACAAGACAAGCTTAAAGAAAAATTAGACAACAATTCCAGACAGCTTAGTGAACAGATCAAAAAGCTTAATGAAAAACATGACAGCCTTAATGAAAAATTAGACAACAATTCTAGACAGCTTAGCGAGCAGATTACAGCCGTTGCCGCGCAGTATCATGATACTAAGGTACAGTTACGCGAGGAAATTGAGGCTTGTTCAAGAAAAAGTAGCGAAGAAATTAGATCTGTTGCGCAAGAATGAAGGGAAATGCAAACAGCTGCAACAGAAACACTTAGAGACGAAATTAGCAGAGTCGCTAAACAATGCTCTGAAAAGGCTACACAATTAAGCGACGAGTTTAAACTAATGTCAGCAGAACTTTCGCGCACAATGGATGCAAAGATAGACGCGAAATTCGACCAACAGAACACTCAGATTGACGAACGTTTTAATCACCACATACAAAACAGTGATACACGTTTCCGTAAATTTATTCAGGATCAAAATAAAGTAAAACGTCAAATCATGGAAACAATCACAGCACAAAGACAAGAAGACAAACGTAAATTGTTTGCGAAGGCAAAAACATACGTAGACAATAATATTGCTGCAGTGTCCGAAGAAATTAATACCATCAAACAGTCGAACACAGAATTACGTGACGAAATTTCCGATCTTAAATCGAAGACAGACACACACACAGTAGATATTCAAACAGTGACAGACAGATTCGAACAAATAGAACTAACACAGGATTGCGATGTCATCAAAGCTGACGTTAAAAAACTGAACGAAACTACACGTAAATTGCAAAAACAGATTAATGCTTCTGACAGTAAAAACGATGATCAGGCAAAAATACTGACTGAAAAATATGATGAATTGGCCAGTCGTATTGAGGTTATCGAAAGTACTAATGACAATAAATCAGATGATACTTCACCGGTTTCATTTAATCAAACACCTGAATTTCAAAATTTACAGCAGACAGTTAATGAGATCGATTCATCTAATAACACCTTACGCAGAAAATTGTCATGTTTACAGCAAGAAGTAACAGAGATGAAAAATATTTCAGTTAATAACATATCACAACAGACGCCAGTTTGTGAACATTTGTCAGACTCACGCAGCGCGTATAATTTGAGCAATTTACAGAGACTATGTGACTTAAAATCCGAAAAGCTACGCAACTTAAAATCTGAAAAGCTACGTAAGTTGAAGTACGAAATGACACAGACAAACAGATTTTCACACAAACGTGAACATGTTCTCAAATTCAGTGACGAGAACATTGATTATAAGCAATTTGCATTTGTAAGAAAATCGAAGGAATTTAATAATGGCAGAGCACAGATACACGTTTTGCACTGTGTACGACAATTTATTTTTGTATTTTCACCGCTATTACCTATAATGCAGAAACTGGAATTAGCATGGATACAACAATTTGCTTTTGAAATTTTAACACCATTGCCTGTAACGCAAAAGCTAAAACTTAATTGCAGTATGTAATTGACCTCAGGGGATTTATTACGCTTTAATGAATGTGTGCCGTAGCGTGCATAGGGCCCCGAGCTGTAGTAGTGCTGTTTCATCTTTAGTTTTCTGCACTGCTGCCTTCTCTTCTACTATCCTTTATATCTATCAAAACAGCTCTTCAACTATTGCTCTATCTAGTATTAAGAATGTGTAAAGAAAACCAGATACGACAAATTTTACTGAAAGTGACAATTGACCTCAGGGGATTCATTACGCTTTAATGAATATGTGCCATAGTGTGCATAGGGCCCCGAGCTGTAGTAGTGCTGTTTCATCTTTAGTTTTCTGCACTGCTGCCTTCTCTTCTACTATCCTTTATATCTATCAAAACAGCTCTTTAACTATTGCCCTATCTAAGATTAAGAACATGTGTAGTGAAAACCGGATATGACAAATTTTTATCGAAAGTGACAATTTTCATTACGCACTGCAGAACTACCACCGTAATTTTAATATCAGATAAAATTGTAATCATCAGTATGTGTAAAATTATCAGTAACAGCAAACGTATTTTTAGTAACAATAGACGGCTTTCACCACCACAGCATGAAAGTCAGCCGCTTAGCATACGTAACCAACAATGCAGTCTACTAGGTCAACCAAACTTTAATGTTTCGCCGCGTGCACGTATAGTCTCAGCTACAACAAATAGTAACGCACGGAAGCAAAGAAATAACTATGTACAGACAACACACTACTTCAATTCGTATCGCAAATGCACCGTATAGAAATGACTATCATGACAGACGTAAAATTAATGAGCACAATTTTCAGCGTACATTTAATAACAGTCGATCTTATCAGCAGCAAGAACATCAGCAACAACATATTATCATGAATGAACCATACAATATGTGTCATCCATAGCGTAATACGTCAGGAAGAAATAATAGTACAGTTCAAATAGTCGAAATGCCACAGAATCCAGCTGAAAATAACACGTACGATAGAATTTAAACAGGTACAGCACAGATTGCATATTCCAGTAACGTAAGCAATAATTTTGACACACAGAATCTTGTTCACGAGAATGTTATTTAAAAAACGCCTTGTTGAATGCACCACTTTTATCGCACCCAGATCTTAGCAGAAATTTTTCCATTGCCACCGACAGTTCTAACACCGCTTTAGGCATACATATTTTTCAGGAAATTGAGGAAGATGGTTCTACAATAATTAAAAACATCGCATTTGCAAGCCGCATTCTGTCACCTGCTGAACGAAATTATTCTGTTACAGAACTGGAAACGTTATGTGTTGTATGGGCTTTTAAGAGATTTAGGCACTTTCTTTATGGCAGACATACCACCGTTTATACAGATCACAGAGCGATACAATTTTTACTTTCCGCTATATTCACACACGGCAGATTAAGCAGATGGAAGCTTTATTTACAGGAATTTAATTTCACAATTGTTCACATTCCCGGCACACAAAATGTTGTAGCAGACGCACTATCGCGTTCTCTCAGCAACAATCAGCAAGACATCGCAACCAACTTCTGCAAAGCAAATTTCAGCGTCATGTACATTCAGCAAGTTGGATTTGAAAATTTTATTTCATCGTCATTACAGGACATAGCAAAAGAGCAAAATAAAGACAACGTGTGGAAAGAAATTAAACACCTTTGGCAAGATAAGAATAATGTTACGATTAGAAACCATTACACTGTACGCAATGACATTCTGTTTCGCCGCTCTCATCCTGACAGCAACAGTTGGTTATTATGCATTCCTGACGAACTTGTTAACAAATTAATATGGTATGCTCATTTAAGTTACGCACATTACGGAGCCAGAAAATGTTTTCTTATACTGAGACAGAACTGTTATTTTGCCAACATGGAGAAACGTATACGACGAGTTTTAGCGTCATGTAAAATTTGCCAGAAAGCTAAGTCAGACACCACTTCACATATTCCTTCATTATATCCCATTGTACCTGTAAAAATTAAGACATATGGCCGCAGTAGACATTTTTTGTCCGATTCCCAGAACCAATAGAGGTTTTTGCTACATCTTTGTCGCTGTCGAACTCACTTCAAAATTTGTTACTTTCACTCCGTTACGCAAAGCTACTGCTAAAACCGTTTCGAAAGCATTTGTAAAACATTTTCAATTTCATGTAGGGCATGTGATGAAAGTAATTTCTGACAATGGATCACAATTTCGCTCTGCTATATGGACTCGCATGTTACGAGCTAGAATCATTTCTCCGATCTACACTCCTGGAAATGGAAAAAAGAACACATTGACACTGGTGTGACCGACCCACCATACTTGCTCCGGACACTGCGAGAGGGCTGTACAAGCAATGATCACACGCACGGCACGGCGGACACACCAGTAACCGCGGTGTTGGCCGTCGAATGGCGCTAGCTGCGCAGCATTTGTGCACCGCCGCCGTCAGTGTCAGCCAGTTTGCCGTGGCATACGGAGCTCCATCGCAGGCTTTAACACTGGTAGCATGCCGCGACAGCGTGGACGTGAACCGTATGTGCAGTTGACGGACTTTGAGCGAGGGCGTATAGTGGGCATGGGGGAGGCCGGGTGGACGTACCGCCCAATTGCTCAACACGTGGGGCGTGAGGTCTCCACAGTACATCGATGTTGTCGCCAGTGGTCGGCGGAAGGTGCACGTGCCCGTCGACCTGGGACCGGACCGCAGCGACGCACGGATGCACGCCAAGACCGTAGGATCCTACGCAGTGCCGTAGGGGACCGCACCGCCACTTCCCAGCAAATTAGGGACACTGTTGCTCCTGGGGTATCGGCGAGGACCATTCGCAACCGTCTCCATGAAGCTGGGCTACGGTCCCGCACACCGTTAGGCCGTCTTCCGCTCACGCCCCAACATCGTGCAGCCCGCCTCCAGTGGTGTCGCGACAGGCGTGAATGGAGGGACGAATGGAGACGTGTCGTCTTCAGCGATGAGAGTCGCTTCTGCCTTGGTGCCAATGATGTTCGTATGCGTGTTTGGCGCCGTGCAGGTGAGCGCCACAATCAGGACTGCATACGACCGAGGCACACAGGGCCAACACCCGGCATCATGGTGTGGGGAGCGATCTCCTACACTGGCCGTACACCACTGGTGATCGTCGAGGGTACACTGAATAGTGCACGGTACATCCAAACCGTCATCGAACCCATCGTTCTACCATTCCTAGACCGGCAAGGGAACTTGCTGTTCCAACAGGACAATGCACGTCCGCATGTATCCCGTGCCACCCAACGTGCTCTAGAATGTGTAAGTCAACTACCCTGGCCAGCAAGATCTCCGGATCTGTCCCCCATTGAGCATGTTTGGGACTGGATGAAGCGTCGTCTCACGCGGTCTGCACGTCCAGCACGAACGCTGGTCCAACTGAGGCGCCAGGTGGAAATGGCATGGCAAGCCATTCCACAGGACTACATCCAGCATCTCTACGATCGTCTCAATGGGAGAATAGCAGCCTGCATTGCTGTGAAAGGCGGATATACACTGTACTAGTGCCGACATTGTGCATGCTCTGTTGCCTGTGTCTATGTGCCTGTGGTTCTGTCAGTGTGATCATGTGATGTATCTGACCCCAGAAATGTGTCAATAAAGTTTCCCCTTCCTGGGACAATGAATTCACGGTGTTCTTATTTCAATTTCCAGGAGTGTATATATCCAAGTACCATGCTTCTTCGAACCCCTGTGAACGATTAATGAAAGAAATTGGTAAACTGTGTAGAATATACTGCCACAAAAGACATATTGATTGGGACACACACATATTCTCATTCCAAGATGTAATTAATTCCATTCCAAATGAATCCACTATGCTATCTCCGTCTGTTATACTGAAAAATATTGAACCACCTAACAAAATTAAAGAATTAGTAACATTTCCTACATCTCGTCGATTACGACACCACGTAATAATTGACATTGCACTGAACAACATCAAACGTGCCGCAGAGCGCCGGAGAAGACAGCAAAAACAGGTTTGTACACGCCGAGGCTTTCACATTGGACAGAAGATATTAGTACGTACACACTCTTTATCCAGCAGAATAAAAGGTAAGTGCAGTAAATTTGAACTTCTATACGCAGGTCCATATCGGATTCGCAGCATTCCTCACCCCAATGTTGTACACGTCGAAACTCTGAGAACCAGAAAAAGTAAAGGCAACCACCATGTCTCTAACATTAAACCCTTTATTGAGTGAAGACACTTTATGACTTAACATGCTATGATGCCATTTACACATTTTATGACTATTTCTGCAATTATATTCACATGACTACCTATTGATGATTATCGTATTTTTTATTGGCAAGTGCCCGGCAAGGTAAGGTTAGCAGGTCGCTCTTCTTGTCGTTACATATCAGTCTGTGCACATTTTTTTTGAGAAACTTACGTATCTTATGAATAATTATGCAATATTATCTAGTGACGTATCAATTTTTATGAAATTTTTTCTCCATTAAAGTCTTTAATTCTCGCCTTTATGCTCTTCTTGTCGCTACACATCAGACCGTGCACATTTTTCCAGATGAACTTACACATTTTATGACTACTTATGCAATTATATTCACATGACTACTTATTGATGATTATCGGAGTTTTTTTCTTGGCAAGTTGTCATCATTTGTTTATGTATGTACGAATGTTTTCATGTTTTGTTTGTATGCACTATGAAATGGTTAAGATATAACAAACACCAGTTGACTTTGACTTTTTTTGCCCTATGACATCTCAAGATCGTGACTGTTTTACATTTTTTTTTAACTGCTGCATTGTGATATTCTGTGTACACTTTTTGCTTCTGAACACTGTCAATGTCTTTGACATATTACGTTTTCTGTCATATTATGCTGTATGCTTAATTATGTTACCATAAACCAGTCATTATTTAGTGAGTATATGATGTAAATGCACGACATTAATCTTTGTTCATCATTTTCAGAAGGAAATAACGTGTAAAGGAAATAAATTAAACAGAAATGGGAATTTCACATACGGAATAAACGAAAGAAGATGCAAAAACCCTATGAGGAAGAGTAAATGGATCAGAATTAACAAGCATTAACAAGAATATACTATACACATCGTAGAATAGCAGTCTTAACTAATTTTTTCTTTCAGAATACAAGGCGATTGATGCAGGCTGTCAGACAGAGCTACACATCTTAGTTTTAGTGATGAAATATGCTAGAGATAAGGAATAGTTATGTAATGAGTAATGAAGTGATTTTTTTTGCAGATGATAATGAATGCTGATGAATAATGATGAAGAATATGCTACTATGGATAATGAAGTTTTTCTTTACAGGTGATGAAAATAATGGAGTTATGATAATATAAGTAATGAAGTGATGGATAATGAAGTTTTTTTCTTTACAGATGAGGATATTGTTGAAGTTATGCATTTATGCTATATAGTTATTTAAGTACTTGTTGCAGTTTGCTTTGACAGCACCTGTTATATTGCATAGTATAATGACGGAAGGTTTTGGAAAGGACAGCTATGGAACACATTTTTATACACATTTCACTACCTGTTAATTCGAAGTTCACTACTTTTCAGCATAAAATGCGCTTCTTCTTTCAGCTTAATAATCCATTTTTTTAATATATTTTTGCAGGAGAAATTATTTATGAAATTAATGTGCTATAAACAGTGGTTCATTAAATCTATGTCATCTATGAATGTGATTACATATACTCTACTTGTTTCATAATCTTGCCACAGCTGACTTATGACGAATGACGTTACACATTTTCATTTACACCAACAACGCAGAAGCAAATTTTTCTCTCTTGCTCTCCTCTATAATTACCCAACGCAATGCATTGCTAACAAAAAAAATAAAATAAAATAAAAAAATTAATGTATTACCAGTCCCAAGTAATGATACCAGTTTAAGAGAGTTCTGAGTAATGCTGATCAGCTATGAATAATATGTCACCTGAAAAATGAATAGTACCAATTACTATATAGAGATAACCAATGCTTTGTAACTAAAAAGAATGCTACTAATTATGCTTTGTAACTAGAAAATGAATGTTATTCATTATGCTTTGTAACTGAGAAAAGAATGCGATTATTTAATGTTTTGTAACTAGGAAAAGAATGCTACTAATTAGCTTTGTAACTAGAAAATGAATGCTATTCATTATGCTTTGTCACTGAGAAAAGAATGCGATTATTTAATAATGCTTTGTAACTAGGAAAAGAAGGCTACTGATTATTACAATATTGAAATGACAAATTATTAATAATGCTTTGTAACTAGAAAATGAATGCTATTCATTATGCTTTGTAACTGGGAAAATAATGCGATTATTTAATAACGCTTTGTAATTAGGAGAAGAAGGCTACTGATTATTACTATATTGAAATGACAAATGATTAATTAATAATGCTTTGTAACTAGAAAATGAATGCTATTCATTATGCTTTGTGACTTGGAAAAGAATGCGATTATTTAATAATGCTTTGTAAATAGGAAAAGAATGCTACTAATTATGCTTTGCTATTCATAATGCTTTGTAACTAGGAAAAAAAGGCTACTGATTATTAATATATTGAAATGACAAATGATTAATTAATACTGTTTTGTAACTAGAAAATAAATGCTACTAATTAATAATGCTTTGTAACTGAGAAATGATGAATGTATTGGGATGACCTATGATACAGTATCAACATTATTATTGACTACCTCCTGTTTTAAGTAATGACTTCTGATGATTTGTAATTAGAGAATGGGTGCAAATATTCTATGTAAAACAATTAATGAACATTTCTCTGTAATACTACATACATGGTACAGAAATGTTCATTAACTGGGCTATGAATGCCGCAAACTACTAATGTAATTTTCAGTGAAGACTAGTATGTGACTTAATGTCCTTCACCTTCTGACCTCACTACCCTGAATTACTGCATATTCCATTTGTCCTGTACATCCTCCTGATCATGGAGCACTACATTTGGTTTTTGCACTAATTCTAAGTTGGTGTGCCTTGTAAGAGTGTGGTGTTGACACGACATGTTGTCCACCACCGTGAGCGATGGAGACGTTATTATGGTCCCACTGTTTGGTGTACCTAATGTACTGCCAAAATGAAAACATGGAATATTACTACGACATTTCAGTGTCTTGGCTACGCTGATAAATACTTCTGGGAAAATAACTTCAAATTGTCTCACTTGGTGTTGTACTTCTGTGGAAAGATATGGACTTTCAGTGCAGCTGCATGCAATCTAAAGTGCTACAACCATGATGCAATCCTTCCCTTTCCTATCTTAATTCTTGTAACATAATGAAAATCATTTTTGCTAACATTATTTATATACGTGGCCTATACATTTTTTTCGATTTTCCGAACTGCAGTACATGTGCACTTATGTCACTTATCAACATGATTTTTTTGCCATTATGTTTATTGTTGCTAAAGAGTTTTTCAGTGCATGCACTTATGCCATTTGTTTTGTACTCACATTTTGTTATTGTCTAATATGTTTTGTACTTGATGCATGTGCACCACATTTACTTCATGTTTTATATCTGTATGCTGTAATTGCAAAGTTAATTAGTTACGAAAAATTTGTTGCTCATGGTAAGTCCAAATGACTCACGATCACTGCCAAATTTTTGCCCCCCCCCCCCCCCAGTGGAGGGTTATGAAACACGTCTGTATTCAGTAGCAGCGATGGCGAGGCATGACAGAATCTCTGACCAGAGAGCTATTTATCGTAGCTAGTCTGCGCTTGACCGCGCGAGAGTTCAGTTCAGTTGCGAGAGAGTTGTTGTACGTAGCGAGTCGCGAGAGCATGTAGGGCAGTTGCGAGAGTGTAGTTGTACGTAGCGAGTCGCGAGAGCGTGTAGTGCAGTTGCGAGGCAGTTGTTGTACGTAGCGAGTCGCGAGAGCATGTAGTTCGTTCGTGACAGTAGCGCGCGAGAGACAGTCGGAGTTGTGTGTGAGGAGTCGGCGGGCGTCGACATGGGGCTCTGGTCAAGATTCGGGACAAGGTATATTTTTAAATAAGGTAATGAAGCAGCATTGCGTACATCTGATAATGTAATGTACATTAACTGTAATTAATTTGTTCAAGAATTTCCCCAATAATAATTTTGTTCTGAAAGCAATCTTTTAAGAAAATAATCATTACAATTGAAACAATGTTTCCTTTGCTTTTCGTCCCAGAATCAATTTATCAGGTTAATCTTAACGTTAATTTTGTGGGGACTTAACATTTTTTCACATTTTTGTTATCATTGAGTTTTATTACTGTTGGAAGCTAACATTTGGCACTATTTGCAATTCTTATTCAATTCTTTTCATTTTCAAAATTTTGTGGGGAGGTTACAAGTTTTCCTGATTAGCGACTGACGAAAACTGCCGGGTTGGGAGCTGGTGGCGGAAAAATGGACACTCTTGGTTTGATGCTGGATGGAGAAATGTTACTGGTTGCAGGCGTCGTGGCATGTGTCCGAGCCCTGGCGAGCGAGATTCTAATTCTCCACTACGACCACGGTCCTCCGACCTACCGCCACTGCGGATTGGTGAGAATAAACATCAGCACGGCTCACTAGATGCTGGTTAATGTTTGGACAGGAAACGTACTATCACCACAACTCCCCTAAATCCGATTCTTACTGTGGTGTCGTTTGATGACGTATTCAACTGAGCACTGGAGTTTCTAAATTAATCGCTTTCTTTGTACTGGATTAACGTGCAGATAGTATACGGTAACCATACCTCCGCTTACCTATCTTGTTAGTTGTCGTCAGCAGTTTGTTTTTTTGTAAAATGTTGATGTCAATAATTTATAATTGGTTAATATAATAAATAATCGATTTATGTTTCATTTTAATTTGTATCTGAAGGAGTACATAGTTCCCTTCAATTTACTGATTTATTCTACTGATGGAATGAACAGTTAAATAGTAGGACTATTGTAATTTCCCACCTTAAGATTCTTTGTTAGGGCATTTCAAGGTAGCTATTCGGGAGTTGCAATGGTTATTGGGAGATGAAGAGTCTCGCACAGAATAGAGTAGCATGGGAAGCTCATCAAACGTCTTCGGACTGAAGACCACAAAAACAACAACAGTATTAGATCGTAGGAACCCAAAGTGTAGAGTACAGTTATGTTAGCAGGTAATTTTGAGATACTTTTCCTTCGAACCTCTATTATAAATCTTTTGTTAGTTGAATACTGATATACCTTTACAACATACACTCCTGGAAATTGAAATAAGAACACCATGAATTCATTGTCCCAGGAAGGGGAAACTTTATTGACACATTCCTGGGGTCAGACACATCACATGATCACACTGACAGAACCACAGGCACATAGACACAGGCAACAGAGCATGCACAATGTCGGCACTAGTACAGTGTATATCCACCTTTCGCAGCAATGCAGGCTGCTATTCTCCCATGGAGACGATCGTAGAGATGCTGGATGTAGTCCTGTGGAACGGCTTGCCATGCCATTTGCACCTGGCGCCTCAGTTAGACCAGCGTTCGTGCTGGACGTGCAGACCGCGTGAGACGACGCTTCATCCAGTCCCAAACATGCTCAATGGGGGACAGATCCGGAGATCTTGCTGGCCAGGGTAGTTGACTTACACCTTCTAGAGCACGTTGGGTGGCACGGGATACATGCGGACGTGCATTGTCCTGTTGGAACAGCAAGTTCCCTTGCCGGTCTAGGAATGGTAGAACGATGGGTTCGATGACGGTTTGGATGTACCGTGCACTATTCAGTGTCCCCTCGACGATCACCAGTGGTGTACGGCCGGTGTAGGAGATCGCTCCCCACACCACGATGCCGGGTGTTGGCCCTGTGTGCCTCGGTCGTATGCAGTCCTGATTGTGGCGCTCACCTGCACGGCGCCAAACACGCATACGACCATCATTGGCACCAAGGCAGAAGCGACACTCATCGCTGAAGACGACACGTCTCCATTCGTCCCTCCATTCACGCCTGTCGCGACACCACTGGAGGCGGGCTGCACGATGTTGGGGCGTGAGCGGAAGACGGCCTAACGGTGTGCGGGACCGTAGCCCAGCTTCATGGAGACGGTTGCGAATGGTCCTCGCCGATACCCCAGGAGCAACAGTGTCCCTAATTTGCTGGGAAGTGGCGATGCGGTCCCCTACGGCACTGCGTAGGATCCTACGGTCTTGGCGTGCATCCGTGCGTCGCTGCGGTCCGGTCCCAGGTCGACGGGCACGTGCACCTTCCGCCGACCACTGGCGACAACATCGATGTACTGTGGAGACCTCACGCCCCACGTGTTGAGCAATTCGGCGGTACGTCCACCCGGCCTCCCGCATGCCCACTATACGCCCTCGCTCAAAGTCCGTCAACTGCACATACGGTTCACGTCCACGCTGTCGCGGCATGCTACCAGTGTTAAAGACTGCGATGGAGCTCCGTATGCCACGGCAAACTGGCTGACACTGACGGCGGCGGTGCACAAATGCTGCGCAGCTAGCGCCATTCGACGGCCAACACCGTGGTTCCTGGTGTGTCCGCTGTGCCGTGCGTGTGATCATTGCTTGTACAGCCCTCTCGCAGTGTCCGGAGCAAGTATGGTGGGTCTGACACACCGGTGTCAATGTGTTCTTTTTTCCATTTCCAGGAGTGTATGTAAACAGAGTTGCGTGGCAAAAAAGAAAAACAAAAGTAGGTGCTCAATTCGTCTGTCTACGTGCAAGAGCATGAAAGAGAGCAGTTGCTTTAATTGAGGAGTGAACCATCTGATTCCGGCAGAATACTGAAGAAGTGTTTGTGTCTATTATGACTGACAGCTTTCATTATCGTCACTATCAGGAATTTTCTTTTGTTATTTGTTGTGATCGTCTGTGCCAGTTGAGCATTCTCAAGATGCCACTCTAATTTGGAACGAATTGACGCCACCGTTGCATGGAACCGTAACTAGCGAGTGAAGATTTAGATTTTGCGTTTTAGTGTAATGCCAGGGAACACCGGAACATTTTACGCTTAAATAATGAAGTTTGTCCCTCATGTAGTTGAACAGAGTGTGCAGTATTGTAAGCAAGAATTGCGACCTTCGACAAGAAGCAAGACACTAACTTCCATTTGCTTTCATTCCAGGAACAAGCAAACCTAAAGCACAACTGCTTAGGTTAAGAATTTTCTAATATTGTTTCTAAAGTATGTTTGAAATTAGTTTCTGCTCATTAACGTCTGAACTAAAGACAAAGCGCCAACAAGATAGAAAAAGACGTGCATTTTTGTGTCTTTAAGCCCATGACTTTCATTTACAGGGCCAAGTTAGAATTTTAATTTCACTGGTAAAAAGGGAGTCACATAGTTTCCCTAAGTATCCTAATGATGTGAATGTGTTGAGTTTGTGGACGTGTAGATGTCTGAGGTAGACATCACCTAGTTATGGACGTAGCTGTAGAATTAGTAATAGTGATTTCGTTTATGTCAGCTCTTGTGTCTCGTGTCATACTGCTGTCAAGCCATGTAGAATCTGAACGTATAGCTCTACTACTGTGGAGGTTCTGCCAGAAGCACCGCGATAACGGTAGCAATCTGAAAGGCTGAGGCCATCGGTCCCTAGACTTACACACACACCCATGCGCAAGGGAGGACTCGAACCTCCGGCGGGGACGGGGAGGGGGGGCAGCGCAGTTTGTGACATGACGCCTTTGGACATGGTATACAAATGTGGACCCTACTCTACTTCATTTAATTTATTATTGCTCATGAGGTCTCAGCAATTCTCTGCCTCAGTACAGACGAGTTAACCACATAAGTGTCGCCGGCCTGGGTGAGACTCGACTGGCCGAGAAGGCAGCGGCCGGAGGATAATCCTGCTGTCCATGCCGGCTGCCGTAACAGATGGACGCAGTTGCGGATTTGCTACTGATGCCCCTGAGGGCGCTGGTCCACGACTGTCCAGCTCTCTGCGCCTAATTCAACAGCAATGGAAACTATGGGCCTCACTTCAACGCCACATACAGCAGTACATACTCCTCTGACTCACCACACTCTATGAAAAGACACACCTTCGTAAGTATAGTGAGCCACACACTTCTGTGTGATCGTGGGACAGTGACACGCACCCCTAATCTCCTTGATGTATTCGAGAAAAGTCTCAGGTTACATTAGTACATTCGTTGTATTTCTTTACAGCAGCCTCTGCACAACTGTACAATGCGCCCTGTATCAAGAGTAAACCAAATAGTGCTGTTCTCTGTATGTTTTGATATAGTCTAAGACGTCTTTACAATATTAGTTTCATAACGTCTTGTTTATCAAAATTATCTAATGTGCACAAAGTTAGTGAACATCACAGTGACACTTTCGATATTTCACTGTTACATCCTAGATAATTTCCATAACGTCATTTGTATGGCAAGAACGTATCTGTCCATCATGCACCTGTATCACATTTTTCTCAGTAATACACTTAACGCAAACACATTTTGTTCACCACAAACTTACTTTTCAAGACTTACTTTTCATCATTTTTGTAGTAACCAATTCTACGGCCAACTTTCTTACTGCCTGTTATTACAGTGGCTTGAGATTATATGTATCAGATCTTTCAGTAAGCGATAGATCTTACAGATTATTATAAAAATTTTCTATCAATCTTCTACTTTAAAAATGCAGAAATTGTAACTTCATCGCCGGCCGCGGTGGTCTCGCGGTTCTAGGCGCGCAGTCCGGAACCGTGCGACTGCTACGGTCGCAGGTTCGAATCCTGCCTCGGGAATGGATGTGTGATGTCCTTAGGTTAGTTAGGTTTAAGTAGTTCTAAGTTCTAGGGGACTAATGACCACAGCAGTTGAGTCCCATAGTGCTCAGAGCCATTTGAACCATTTTTTTGTAACTTCATCAAAGAAGAATAGATTGGATTGTACAGTCGTATAAACAGATCTTCTGCCACCTTCGTATACGATACATATATCTGCACGGTAAACATACAATGAGGCCAGAGTCCTAGCTGGTAACTTTGAATTAAACTGTAAATCTAAGTAATTAGTAATTCTATTAGCAGCCATTCCTTGTTGTGTTGCTTTTGTTGTACTTTTTAAGTCTGCTGGCGCACATACTGTGTACCATCAACTTTTGGCCAGTTTCTATTGCCGGCCCCGGTGGTCTAGCGGTTCTGGCGCTGCAGTCCGGAACCGCAGGACTGCTACGGTCGCAGGTTCGAATCCTGCCTCGGGCATGGGTGTGTGTGATGTCCTTAGGTTAGTTAGGTTTAAGTAGTTCTAAGTTCTAGGGGACTTATGACCTAAGATGTTGAGTCCCATGGTGCTCAGAGCCAGTTTCTATTTATTCCAGTTGTGAGCAGGAGAGGGCTATCCTGTTATATATGAGCACCACAACCAGTTATGGTAGGTATTAGTTTTTTTATGCTTCAGTAGGACAACTCCTGCTCAAAATTCTATTGTAAGGGAGAGCTTATGGAAAGTTACTGATGTGTCGGCAACTGGGCCAACACCTTGTAGATAGAGGTGGCTTAAAGGGCACGCGAGACTAACGCAGACGGGCGTGAAGTACTGGAACAGGATACGTAATTAATGCTATGAAGAAAAGAACGGAGCTTCTCATATACTTATCTTTAATGTCTTCTTGTACATCTCTATGGTGAACACAAGTGAGACTCTAATTACAACCACTGTAAGGCTAATGGCGCCTTGCTATTTCGTAGCCATTAACTTAGCTGAAGGCTATTCTGTCTCTCGGCTAATGATAGAGAAAGGCTTCGTACGTCTAGTCGCTAGCTCTGTCGTCCGTACAACTGGGGCTGAGTTCGAGTCAGTCTCTCGAGACCTGCCTTGTGGTGGCGCTAGGTTTGCGATCACACAGTGGCGACACGCGGGTCCGACATGTACTACAGGACCGCGGCCGATTTAAGCTACCACCTAGCACGTGTGGTGTCTGGCTGTGACACCACAGTTACAATCCATCTGACTTGGTTCTCCCTATTTACGCTAAATTTATCAGCAACTTGTCACGATAGGCATGACATTTTAGCTGCACCTACGTAAAAAAGGTGAGTCGCGGACACTCATAGCTTTGTGCCGGCTTGCATGAGCCAAGTGGGCACCGACGGAAGCTCACAGAACCTACAGGTCGGTGTTAGCGGCCTGTTGCATGATTCGTCTCCTGAGATGGTCAAGGGCAATAGTTTAACTGCTCGGTGGGACATCACAATGTATGGCGAAAAAGGTCAAGTCTTGGAACGTAGTTTGGCCTCAGGATATTCGAAAGTTTTAAACTACGCTCTGATTCGCCCATCGCCGGCTGACTTCAGACGGGAATTTCTTGGACAAACTAGCTAGGACCATGTGCTCGTATCGGCCCGTGACTGACTATATTCCGGATTGGGGATTTGTTAAAAGTAACACTGACACACTGCTGCCGGAATAGAATAACATATTTCCTGATTAGCGTTTGCGGACTGATTGGTGCAAACTGCAGAGGCATGAGATGGTGGCGGAAAATATTCTTGGTTTGATGGTGGGTGGAGAAAGGTCGCTGGTTCGAGACGTCATGACGCTTGGAGTTGTCCGAGTTCTGTCGAGAGAGATTCTTGCTCTCCACCACGACCGCGGTCCTCCGACTTACCGCCACAGCAGATAGGTGAGAGTATACAGCAGCACAGCTCAGTAGTTGGGGTTAATGATTAGAGAGGAAGTGTACCATTCCACATCTCCTCTAAACCCGATTCATGCCTCAGTAACGTTTGACGAGGTATTCAATCGACCACTGGAGTTTCTAAATTAATCGTTGGTTTGTATTGGACTAATGATTCTATGTGCAGCTACCATACGGTAGACATCCCTCTGCTTGCCTATCCTTTTAGTATTCGTCAGCAGTTAACGTCGTTTCTTCGTAGAATGTTGGTGCCAATATTTTGTAGTTGGTCAATATAATAAATAATCGGTTTATGTTTTACCTGGATTTTTATTTGAAGGAGCACATGTTCCCTCTAGTTCTCTGATACATTCTTTTGATTGAATGGATAGTTTACAGTAGGATTATTGCAATTTACAGGCCACAGTGGCCGAGCGGTTCTAGGCGCTTCAGTCTGGAACCGCCGACTGATACGGTCGCAGGTTCGAATCCTGTCTCGGGCATGAATGTGTATGATGTCCTTAGGTTAGTTAGGTTTAAGTAGTTCTAAGTTCTAGGGGACTGATGACCTCAGATATTAAGTCCCACAGGTCTCAGAGCCATTTGAACCATTTTTTTATTGCAATTTCCCACCTTATGATCCTATGTTAGGGCATTTCAAGACAGCTATTCCGCTCCGTAATTTACATTTTACATAGTATCTTAAGGGGAATGTGTTGGAGTCTAGGTAGGGCCAATATTGTGATAGGTTCCACAACCTCACACATTGGGGGATGTAACGAAGGTTCATGGATACAAGAGCGAAAAGGAGAAATTCATTACTCACTAGTAAAGCTGACAGAAGCTCTAAACATTGTGTAATATGCTGTCATAAAGACCTTTGCATATTTTTCCACTAAAACTGAACGTCGACAGATCGCACAGCAAATGTTAGTTATAAATAAAAACCGTTTTCTTGGTCAACTTCTTACATCCTATAAACGAATTAAAAGCTAGGGAAGAAAAAGATATCTCAGTTTGTTGTTTAACCAACGTATTTTACAGTAATTGACTATTAGGGTGTTAGAAAAATGTGTTTGTTTTTATTGGTTTAAGCTACTTTACTGTATACTAAACTGTAAATCCCCAAATTTAGCAATGGGCATACAAATCATATATCGGTGTCCTGTAAACTGACTGGCTCAGTGCATTTTGACGAAAAAAGTATCAGAGAGACAGAGCACATGGAAATATCCGACTAAGTACCTTCGAAACCGAGGGTAAAAGAATATGAGATACAATTTCATGTGCGGGGAGAATGGAGAATTTTGGATGTGTTGTTAAGGCAGATTAGCAGATGAAGGGATAGAAATAAGTAGAAAAGGTTATAAAATAAATAAAAATAAAATGGAATAAAATATTAATGATTAATTATTCTGTATGTATGATGATTGGTTGTAATTGGTATTTGCTTATCTGGAACGTGGACGTTTAATTATTCGGTATCAGACGCTTGACAATGGCTATTTGGAAAAGGCAATGTAACTCGTAGTTGACCGTGAAAGAAAACTGAAATAATCGGACTTCGTAATTAAATCGTTTCCAAAGACTGCTGCGGTAGGTACGGACTCATGATCTAATCTCAATATTACAATGATTTGCCAGCCATGCCAATACGTCGTACAGAGGTGATTGTCTACTAAACATAAGAAAGTTACACAGTTAGTTAAATCAGATATATTCAATGAAATAGCCTACAGTTCATAATCCTACTTACTTTTATAAATATAAATTCATTACAGAATCGAGTGCCTAGTGTGGTTGCAACTCGCAGTATTCTTCTATAACATGAAAATATGGCGGTGTGCCAGACAATAAAATAAATTACGTGCTTCTCGCACCACTTCTACCTGAGCTCTCTCCTCTCTTAAACAGACATAAGAGTAACGTAATTATTCTTTTGTCTTTATCAGCGACACAGCGCTGCAGTTGTGTGCCATAGGCTTTATTTATTAGTCACTGATTATTTATTTAATTAATATTTCGCGTTTCCGCGGAAACTCACGCTCGGCATGCAAATGTGCCTTTATATTGCCCCCTGAATTGCGAAAGGACACACCTGCAGGCGAGCAATTCACCTAAAGGCACAAGTAAATCTAAGTTATCTACAACTATTCACATGACTTACATTACACACATTATACACATTATACACATTATATACAAAATTTGAATGACGCGGGTGCGCCGTAAAAGTTCTTATGTTAGCAGATAGAGTGCGCGCATGCGCAGAAGCGTCTGTGTGACTCCGGCAGTGCCGTTATATCATACAGTTAGATTATGCGGCACAGTAATGCAGTTCATATTGTTCGTGTGCGCGCGTATCTTAGTCGTTGCACAAAGAAAATATTCAACCAAGATTACATATGAAGACTACATTCTATAACAGGTAACTTAGTTTTAAATTCACAATATTTGTTATATCACAATACAACTCAGATTGTTGAATGTTCTTAGTTACATAGTATTGTTTTGAAATACTTCAAAGAAAAATGTCCGTATGTTTCAGGTGCGTCGACCTATTCACATCGTGTCGTTATTACAGTTCATATTCATCTGCTGCACAATAATTTTTTCACAGGTTAGTATCATCGTTGTATAACAACGTGATTAAAACATAAGCGTGTCCATTTCCATTTCCATTATAGTCGTTGTGATGCTGTTCGTTGTGACAAAAAACATTGTTTATTACAGATCTGACATGACCCGTTAGTAATTGGTCCACGTGCAGTTCGTTTTTTACATTCCGTGGAAGCTTGGTTGCAGAACCTCGGACGGCACATAGCTGGCGTGGATCCTTGGACAGTCCAGGTAAGAGTGTCCGTCACATTTCGAGAACATTTCATTCCCTGAAGTTCCAACCAAAATTCTTCCACCCGTCGTGTTGTTTTCTGGACAGGCACTTTGTGTCCGTTTAATCCAGTTAACATCTTGAAGTTAGGTACTGTAGTATTGTCACTAGACGATGCACGAATTATGCACTTCACATTTTCAGTTTTTTTTTTGCTGAATATAGCTCACCTAAATGTTCGTAGTTATTAATCAAAGAAATGGTTCATCGCGTTTACATAGGTACGATGCATAATGAATGTCATTAACAGTTTCTTTCACATAGGTTTCTGCGTAGTTGCAGAGTTAGTAATGTTCATTAATGTCCGTGAACAATGGTTCACTATGCAATGTCCTTTTGGCACTCGTTTTGTTCAAATTTCTTTTACATAGTAACAGTTACATTATACATCATTGAAAGAGAAGAAAAAATATAAGTAATCATACATACACACGTCACATATTTTCATAGCATAAACATAATACAGTTGCACATAAACATGTTTACATCATTATTACATAGCTATGGGTTATTACATTGTGTCACATTTGATTACATGAATTGCAGATAATTACGTCCTCTTTAAGGGTTTTGCTGGGATTTTATCGATGTTTATTTTCTGATGTCATCTGAAATTAAGATAGGTTAGACACAACATTCATTACATCAGTAGGCAAGACCAGGCATTTTCACTACTCAATAAATATTCAAAATAGTAAGAGGGAAAATGTTTGATTCCTCGCGTTTGGTGCGTGTGTGTATAGTGTCTGTGTGGCCTTGACTACTGATAGATGCTTTTCGTGTTGAGAGATGTGCGTCTAACCTATTTCTCAAAGTAAAAGTTCGCTTCACAGATGACGTCTGTCGGTTCGTCAGGTGTCACACCAAGTCAGTGATACCTACAGTCACAAATGTTCCGTGAAAAAATTAATATATCATTCACTGCTACGTAAACATAAATTTTATTTTAATATTCCGTCTTCCAGGTGGTGGCGCGCGCTGAAAGAAGAGTTCTTCTGCCTTCAACTGCGTCACTGGAACCGCTGAAATGAAAATTTCTATACTACTTACTATCTGTGTTGTAGCAACAGAGTTTTTTGGAGTTGCTTAGCAATGTTTTGATGGATGTGACTTTGACATTATTCCGCATGAAATGCTCTAAGATCTCGGTGTGCGTATAGCCCAAAAATTTTGTTAGTTCTACGATGTTGTAACAAATACGCACCAGGATGCGGTATGTTAACAATTATATAAGGTCCTTCATATAGCAGACGCCACTTAGCGTTGCGTCGTTTGAGTGCTACAGATTTATGATGAGTACGAAGTAGTACAAGCATTCCTACCTCGAATTTTTGTTTTCTTTTTATTATGTTTCTGTGATGTTTGTTTCGTATCTGTGCGTGATGTGTCAGCGTAGTCAAAACTTCTTTTATTTTCTGTTCAGGTGTGATTTCCTTGTCTGACAACTTAGGTAATGGTTCTATCCACTGATCGTTCTGTTTGCAATTGAACATGATCTCGTTAGGTGTGTAATTTGTATCGTAAATATTTAAGTTATTGTGTACGTCTTCGAAAAGACTTAGGTAGGACACCCAATTAGTATGTTTTGATGAAATATAGGTCCTCATGAATCGGTTTAATTCTCGGAAAAGTCTCTCAGTCGCGTTACATTGTGGACTAAACTTTGAAATAGATATACTTCTAATGTTATTGTCCTTCAAGAAATTTCTCCATTTGTACCCAGAGTAGTATGCTGCATTATCTGACAGAATTGCTTTTGGTTTTCCCACGTGCGTCAGGTAATCACTTGAGAATCTTCGTATTATAGCACTTGCAGTGGCGGATTTTAAAGCATAAAGTTTTACATGTTTAGAAAATATATCGTAAAAAGCCAAGATATATTTGACGCCTCCAGAGCTTGCTGGATGCGGTCCACTGATGTCAGTACACAGAATTTCCAGGGGTTTACTGGGTAAAATAGAATGTAAATCTGTCTTTGTGGATAAATTCTGAGGTTTTGATTTTTGACGTATGACACATGTTTTCCGTTCCCTGTAAATTTTCCTTCTCATATTGCTAAAATAACAGTATGTGCTGAGCTTTGCTAAACACTTCTTCGTCCCATAATGAACCCAAACTAAGTGTGTGTGCCAAATTAGAGTACGATCAGACTCTTTGGGAATGCATACACACCAGTTAGTAGCATTTGAATGTCGGCGATAAAATAACACATCATTGTGTAACTTGTAATACTTAGTCAAAGGATGATTGTGTTTTTCTACCAGTAATGTTATTATCTTATACCAGTGAGGATCAGATTTTTGTAATTTAACACATATCAATATAATATTGGTGATACTGCTTGTCTTGCATTAAGAGAATCCTGTAGTCATTTATATTTTCTAAGTCACTGTTGGTTTCATTCATACCTTGTGGAAGTCTAGACAAAGCGTCACAAGTCATACAAAAATCTAAATTGAAATCTGGATGGCTCAATAAGTTTGCATTCACTAAAGCATGTTTAATTGTATTAAAGTCATTCTGGCACTGTTCCGACCAGATCCAAACTTGATTCTTTCTGAGTAGATTTAGCAGATGTTTACTGTTCAAAAGTGGTTGTGGCAAAAAACGTCTGAAAAATGAACATAGCCCAAGGAATGATTTTAACTGCTTTTTAGTTCGAGGGCTAGGAAAGTTTCTGATAGCATCTAATTTACTGGGATCAGGACGTATGCCCTGTGAATTAATGATATGTCCTAAATATTTTATCTCACTGCAACCAAACTTTGATTTTCTAAGATTGGCTGTGACTCCAGCTTGTGCAAATTTTTCTAAAATTCTTTGAAGTGTGTCAACGTGTTCATTCCAAGACTGTGTAGCTATCAGTATATCATCAACATAGTGTGTGACTGTCCCAACTAAATCATCGCCAAGCACGGTATCCAGGGCTGTAATGAATACCCCAGAACTGACATTCAGTCCGAAAGGTAGAACACAAAACTGATAGGTTCGCCCCCCGAACATAAATGCAGTATATTTCCGAGAATCAGGAGTGATACTCACCTGCCAAAATGAATTAGCGAGATCTATTGTGGAAAAATACTTTGCATCTAGAAATTTCTGTAATTGCTCTTCTAAATTTTCGGGTTTTGTGTGAACTGGTAAAATTATTTCATTAATTGCTCGTGCGTCTAACACTAACCTGATGCTTCCATTTGATTTTTTGACAACAAGTAGAGGACTGCAGTAAGGTGAGGTGGATGGTTCAATGACCTTCCAGTCTAACATTTGTTTTAATTCTTGCCACACAGCAGATCGTTGAGATAACGGTACGTTATATGTCTTGTGGTAGAAGATCTTGTGAGGCTTAACTTCAATCTTGTACGCATACGTGTTGATAACACCTATTCGTTTGGCAAAAACTTGTAAATATTTGGATAACACTTCCTGTAGTTTTATACGTTCTTGTGCACTGAGAGCTGTGGCTTCATTTATCTTATGAGCGAGCAATGTTTTCAAGTCCATTAGCTCTGTGTCAAATGAGTGTGTGTGCGTGTCTTGAATGTCATTGTCAAGTACTAACTGAACCTTGTACCCTGTACAGTGTTTGTCATGCTTTAGAGTTCTCCTGTCCAAATCAATAATAATTACACTGCCTCTATCATTTAAAATACATTTACCTTTGGAGAAGTCTATAATGCAGTCCTTCTCGCTCATAATATCTGTTCCTAATATGCAATTTGTCACAAGGTTTTGTACAACCAGGAATGGCCATTGTACAGTTCCATTACCTATTTTAATGTTTACAAAAACTTGCTTCGTAACCCTACATGACTTATTACCTAGTGCAGTAGTTATTTTACAGTTTTGGGCAGGAAACTCAGGCACATGTTCCAATTCACACATCTTTTTATAGAAATTAAAAGACAAAACGCTCACAGCTGCACCTGTATCTAGAATAATAGTAGTTGGAATCCCACCTACTACACCAGTGGTAGATGCTAAAACAATTTCATTTGTGTTTGAACGACATTGTGTACTGTCTTGTAAAAGTTCATCTGATATATTGTTATTGTGGTTGTAACTTATAAATAAAACAGGTAATTTTTGTTTAGAATTATTCGGCATATCATTATTCTGATGTTCAACTGTGGTGCCAAATAACTGATTAACATTGAAGTCGCCCCCCAAGAATTCCTCAGCCACAACCTGGGGCATAGAAGTGACTGTTTCTAGTTTGTTTCACGTATCTCGTGAATTGTAAATTGTTGCTCTTTTGTTTATTTTTATTATTATTATTATTAGCGTACCAACGCATATATGAAAAGAGTTACGTGAAATACTTTTTGCGTTGCTGTGCTTTGAATTTCTTTATCATCATTACCTTTTAGCAAAATAATATATATATATATATATATATATATATATATATATATATATATATATATATATATATATATATATATATATTGAAGTCTTATTGTTCTGTATCTGGCCTATAATTAAAGGAACGTTTTTTTGTAACTGTAACTCATGCTAAGAATCGATACATCTTCCCTACTTCATAGTTATTGAAAATTGAAATTACTTTGTTATGAACACTGATGTTACAGTTCGTATGATCGTTCAAAAACACAAGTTTGCAGTGGATTTTATTTCTCGGTAAAATACTATTTCATACCACGCCTAGCCCAAGAACATGAGACTCTCATTAAAAAAAAATACGTTGTCACTATAAAGTTTGCCAGACCAGAACGGAGCACAGCAAGATTCCTATCAGATTCTGAAGGTACATTAACTTATTTGTACTTGGTACTATATCCTATCAGCAGCCCGCGTCAACCTGCAACACATCATAAAATCTGCTGATCTGCACTGCCAGTCTGGGAGCTAAAAGAAATAATATTATTTTACTATTATTTTACCGCTTCCTTGCGGTATGCTCGACTATATTGTAAGTCGTTTAAATACGCCGCGGCAGCGGCTCTTCGTTCTCCACGCAGCTCAGCACCACAGATAATATTTATATAACTGAAAAATGTCTCAACAGGATGGGATAATAGGCAAGCAAGCTTTAACAATTAATAATACAAGTTTTCATTTAAACAACTCTATTAAAACATTTAAATATCTCATTGATTACAGACCTTTGTGAATTCACACGTAATGGCATACATTGCTTAGTCTCGACAAAAGAATGCTACATTAGCGTTCTCTACGACAACACAGGAGATCTTACTCGCACAACTTCCAAATTAAGAAGACAAAGACATTCATATTCAACACGTATTTTATACTAGTTCCTTTTTTAATCTCTGTTTAACATTTATCTTCTGTGTCGGTTGTATTACTCGCCGACGCAGACGTTCTCAAAAATAAATAATAATAAAAAAAATACATAATTTTATACAATGACACAATATGATACATCTAATTTTCTAATTACTACATAATATGTTGTTTTTGTTTCTTACTAGACGTTACAATGCCCCCTGGCAGCAATTGACTAACGTTGAAAATGTTCGGCAATATGCTGCCACTAACGTCTGTTTGGTTATTGTCTGTTACCTTGGTTGGAACATTCACTTTACACTTCTGAGTTTTTTTTTTTTTACACTGTAGGTTTAATTACACTTTTTATACTGTTCTTACACTTTGCGAGGTGACCGTCAACCTAGTCCCAGGGTCATTACATTTATTTGGCTCCCCCATTCGGGCTACGTGCGATCAGAAAACCTGGGAAAACTGCGCCGGAGCCATGGTCATCTCGCCTGGTTTGCTTTAATACCCAGTTTGATCACAAAAAGTTCAGACTCTATCCAATGTTCACATATACAGGGTGATTCAAAAATGCATGTAAATATTTCAAGGGTGTATTTGTGAGGTAAATATAAGACAAAAATGTTCTATACAATTTTTTCCATACTTGGCTTATTACAGAGTTATGAACAAAACAGGATAATACATTCAATACAACGTAAGGTATTTAATTCCCAGAGTTCACAGTTTAATTACAGTGCATTTGGACTAACAACGCAAACTGATAAATAAACGTGACGTAACAAACTGCAACAATTCCTCGCGAACACTGTATTAATTTAGGTCCTGTTGATTGAACTACAGCAATGCACAATAACTAAGGAAAATTGAAGCATTTTACAGACTGTACTGTACTGTACTGTATTTGCACAAATCTTAATGCAATGCATGTTCAAAATGCTGTCCCTGAACTTGCAGACAGACCCGTGCTCGTCGCATCAATGATCTCTGCACATTACACAGTCCGTTCAACTCTCCACGAATAATTTCACAACCACCTTCAATTCTTTGTTGTAGCACTTCTCTGTTCGGTACTGCAGAAGAATACACCAATGTCTTTAGTCGGCCCCATAAATAAAAGTCTAAAGGGTTCAGGTCAGGTGATCTGGCTGGCCAAGCAATTGGTCCTCCGCGACCTATCCATCGATGTGGATACGCAGAATTGAGGTACGCCCTTACGTTGCGGCTGTAATGGGCGGGAGCACCATCGTGCATAAACCACATGGTGGCTCGTGTTGCAAGAGGGACATCCTGTAACAATCCAGGCAATTCTCCCTCCAAAAATTCGCAGTACGCGTGCCCATTCAGCCTTGGAGGCAGAACATGAGGTCCGAGTAAGTAATTCCCCACAATACCACACCAAATGTTTATGGAGAATTGATGTTGATATCCACGCACAATTCTCGCGCCAGGATTCTCGACAGCCCACTGGTGCATATTATGCGAATTGATTACACCCGCACGAGTAAACATGGCCTCATCTGTGAATAATATCCGCCGAATGAACATTGGATCATTCAAATGACGCTCTTGTAACCACTGGCAGAATTGCTGACGGCGAGGATAGTCTTCAGGTGTCAATTCGTGCACTTTTTGCAGGTGAAATGGATGCAACTGTTGTCTCCGAAGCAGCCGCCATACAGTAGATTGTGGAAGTCGTACAGCTGCACTAATTTGTCTCGTACTGATAGATGGATCTTGGTCTACCAGGTCCAAAACATGTTCCTCGACGTTCACTGCATGCTCAAGTGGTCGACCTGAATGTGGCCCAGGACGAATGCCATACTCCCGCATACGTCTGTCCACAGATACAAACGTCTGATGACTTGGTAACCGTCTTCCTGGAAACAGCTCACTGTACCTTCGTCTTGCTGCAAGTGCATTTCCATCTGCTGCACCATACACAAGGTGCATATCAGCATACTCACTGTTTGAGTACATCATGTGCACGAAACCTTTAGCCTTCCGACGATGAATGAACGACAGGACGTACTTTTCCGTTACCAACAACATCAGCGCCATCTTCCGTACAGTAGGAGTAAACATCACGTGCAAACAAAAACAAACACTATTCATGCAGTTTCGAATCAACTGTTGGGAGATACGTATGTGAATTACGTACCAGAATATGGCATCCTGCTGCTTGCACTGCCGTCGTTTTGATACGGACATGACTTTCGTATTTAACGATAACTCTGGAATTAAACGTTTATGGAAAAACATTTATAGAACATTTTTGTCTTATATTTACCTCACAAATACACCCTTAAAATATTTACATGCATTTTTGAATCACCCTGTATAACAAAGGCTATTTGTGAGAGTATGTTAAACCTTTAGTCTCTTTGTTACCAATATAATATTTGTGTTCTGGATTGTAATGAAAGTCACTTATTACACATTTTTATAGTAGTATAATGAATCGTCTCTGCACTTACTCACGACAATTGGTTTGAAATGTCTAGCATTCGTGCGAGTATACTTCATTAACATGACGAAAACATATTATATCTATACATCACTGAACCAATGAATACTTTGAGTCTGTATTGAATAACTCAAGAAAAAAAAACAAATGTTTGTCACGTCATTTCGTGTCCCTTAAACCCTATTCATTTTAGTGCATTTAACATATATTTGATAGTTCATTTGAATGACAACAATGTTGTACGGAGCTGGCGGCGCGAAGCAATTGTTGAGTAGGGTGGTCTGGAACGCCGCGTGCCGACGGCCGCTGGGTTCGACGACCGGCTCTCAGTAACAGCGACGTCGTGCTGACGTGGCGCCCAAGAAGTCGCGAACCGCGCTGAACCATTCGCCGATGTCGGCGAGTTGCAGTGGTTTACCGCGACCGGCTGGCTGGCGGCACGGCACTCGTCTCTGCTTCTCCGCATGGCTCCCCGTCGTAGTGCAGGAAACAAACATTCCACAACGGTGTACTGTCTTTAAGAACACAGATTACTAGCTGTGGAAGAAAATGCAACTTGTTAAAAGCGTTTATTGTTCAGTAAGCCGTCGCTTCACTGGTATGCACAGGATGTTTTGGCGTGATAACAGGTTTCTTGTGGCATTGTGACACTGGTATTCAGGGTTCGTCACACGCACATTGTACTACACATTTTCACTCACTCCCACGGTTGATACACTGCCAGAGCGTCTTTCAACACGCGAAAATGTTTCGTTACACACATACTAAATGTCTCCGTCGAGCGATGTTTGTTTGAATCGACTCCGAACGGATCAATCACTACTGTTTTTATACACTGTCTATTGTTCGTTGAGCACTGCACTAGAACAGTCTGTCACTCAACACTAGACTTATCGACGTATATATTGGTGCAGATACAACAGTCATTTTCTGTCCCTACTACACACAATATTCCGTCCTTTCCTCAATTGTTTATGCACACAGTTTATTTTTTAATACCTTTTAACTGTTCTTTGCATAATCACTCTCATCTACATGGCGTCTATTTGTTTTTACTTTATCACAACACACTTTTCATATTGTTACTAGGCGTATATGGCCCTTTTGTAAATTTTTTAAAGGTGTGTGAATTTTTTGTACATAGTTTTCCTTTCCTCCTTTCAGTGTAGCTTGCCTGGTTATCACCCATCTATCAAACAGATTTTACCATGTGCATGACAGCTTGACTTGGGCATATTGCTCAATAAATACTTCATTTAGCACTAGCATTATTTTTAATGATTTTTCCTACATGACTACAGTGTAGGTTCCGCATTGGTTGACTTAATTCGCGTATCGCGTAATGAATATTCAAGGGCGTGTACCAAGTACACAGGCTTCAATTGAAGCATTGCTACATACAAAGCGGAGTTTCCACGGAACGGGCTTGTTTTTAATTAGCTTCGGTTCCAGTGTCGTTCTCAAATCACTACTGGCAGCAAACATCACATCACATAATTGTTGCATATTACAAAGTCAATGTTTGGCTAGTAGAGACTCTCTCTCTCAGGGTTCCTTATTCTAATACAATTACAACAGTTACCTTACTATATAAGATTGCATCATTAATTGCACTTACATACTACACATAGAAAATGGTTCAAGAAATTAATCCTTTGTAAAATGGTTCAAGAAATTAATTCTCACTTTATCAACAAGAAGATTGTTCGTTGCTTAATGAGCATATAGTATTTTAATGGCTTTAATTGTTTTTAAACAAAATCTTTCCTGTGTAAGCTATTGTTCACTTTCTGATTCCACTTCCTCCAAGTTTAATTACACACAAATTTCTTCCTTAATACTAACATACTTATATTCTAAAACACAATTAAAATCTTCTTACAACTATTACTCTTTATATGTGAGATGTCACTGAATAAATAACTTCACATCTTTACGTGGATACAATCCTTTGATCTTCCCCGTATGGGGATGTGCTAACAAATAGCTACATTCGTGTGGCACGCTTATTACTTCAAAGGGCCCTGAATATAGCAATTGCCACTTACTATTCTGTTTTAAGGTGGCTGAAGATTTAGGGTGGTTACGAATAAGTACTAGGTCTCCTACATTATATTTCTGCTCGTTAGTTACACTTCGGTCGTACTTCCTTTTCCTCTTTGCCGCACAGCTGGTTAGTCTGTTCCATATCTTTTTCATCTTTTCCTCCCTTGTTTCTGCCTTGTCTGGTAACCTCGGTAAAAGCGTGAGCCATTCATTCGGTGTCTCATTAACTCCCTTCAATATCTCTACCGGTGGGTAGCCTGTACTTGAATGGGGTGTTAAATTGTGTATTTCTACAAATTTAGGTACTAACCCTGGCCATTTTGTATGTCGGTTCCCTATGTAGATTCTAAGGAACTTATTCAATTCTCTGAATATTCTTTCAACTAGACTTGCTTCTGGATGCAACCGGGATACCAGAATATGCTGTATATTTTGTTCCCGTAGGTAATTTTTCCAAGTTCGACTCGTGAAATAAGAGGCATTATCAGTCGTTATGGCTTCGGGTTTTCCCACTTGAGGCAAGTATTCTTGATTGATCCGCCTGACCATGGTTTTGGCAGTAGCTGATTTTATGCAATAAATTGCCAAGTATTTAGAAAAAATATCGTACATGGCCAGTATATATTTCATACCTCCTCTGGCCATGGGATAGGGACCTGCTACATCCACAGATACTAATTGAAGCGGCCTGAGTGGAACTATGGGATGTAGTTCAAACTTAGTGGATCTATTATAGTGTTTTGCTTTCTGACATATCACGCAAGTTCTAACTGTTGCCTGAATCTGGTGTTTCATACGGGGAAAGTAGCAGTATCTCGCCATGATTTCTGCACACTTTCCAATCCCTGCATGACCCCATGCCAAATGCGTGTGCCATATCATAACTTTTACCGACTGGTTAGGTATACATACTGCCCAGCAGTCTTCTTTCGTGCTAAGTTTATGATACAAAATATGGTTCACTATTTTAAAACCTTGCTCATCTCCATTGTTAACACCCTCTTCAATATTATTAATGATATTTTTCCACATCGGATCTGATCTCTGTAACTCGAACATGTTTTTACATATATATAAAAAAATCCTTCATGTAAGTATTATCACGTACTAACAGCACTTTATACTCCGCGGATTGCTCTAACATTTCTGCTAACTCCGGTAATCCTACTGGCAGTCGCGACAGAGCATCCGCTATTACGTTATCTTGGCCTTTTATGTACATAATCTTTATCCGGTATTCTTGCAAGATAAGCATCCATCTCCTCAGTCTGGTATGGAATAGTTTGCATGACATCAAAAAACTTAACGCCTGGTGGTCACTATACACTCTAATCTCCTTCCCTTGTAGATAATAATTAAACTTTTTTACAGCCCAGACTACTGCAAGTGCTTCCAGTTCGGTTGCCGAGTAGGCTCTCTCGCAGCTAGTTAAAGTCCTACTGGCGAAGCCGATAATCTTTATTGTTGTCGGGTCGTTTCCTTCCTCCCACTGAAACAGGCACGCTCCCAAGCCATAGGAACATGAATCCGTCGCAAGACAAAAATCTTTTGACAGATCCGGGTGCTGCAAAATATTTGCATTCAGTAGGGCGGTTTTAATCGCTTCGAAAGCTTGTTGACATTTGTCAGTCCAAACCCACTGCACATTTTTTCGTAGTAGATTTAGTAGTGACGCGTCATTTAACAACTGATTGGGCACGAACCTTCTGAAAAAAGACGTAAGCCCAAGGAACGCTTTCAGTTGCCTCTTAGTGCGGGGGCTGGGAAATTCTCGGATCGCCTCTAGTTTTTTGTTGTCTGGGCTGATACCAAGTGGTGTAATAAGATGGCCTAAAAATTTAATTTTATTTCGTCCAAATTTTGACTTTTCAAGGTTTGCTGTCACACCTGCTTGCCTAAATCTCTCTAGTACTCTATGCAACAATTCCATATGTTCGTCCCAAGTAGCAGTAGCGATTACCAGATCATCAACATATACAGTGATTTTTTCTAATAAGTCTGGACCCAGTACCGTGTCTAGTGCAGTAATAAACACTCCAGCACTCACATTCAATCCGAAGGGAAGTACCTTGAATTGGTAACTTCGCCCTCCGAATATGAAAGCTGTATACTTCCTGGATTCCGGTGTTAGTGGAATTTGCCAATATGAACTTTTAAGATCGACCGAGGTCAAGTACTGCACTCCATGAAATTTTTGTATCTGCTCATCTAAATTCTCTGGACGAGTCCGGACAGGTATAATAATTTTGTTAATGTCCCTCGCATCTAACACTAGCCTGATTTTTCCATTGGCTTTCGCCACTGCTACAAGAGGACTACTGTATGGAGAGAAGGAGGGCTCAATGATATCCCACTCTAACATCTTCCGAATCTCTTTAGCTACTAATTCCCTCCTCGACCAAGGGATGGAGTAAGTTGCGCGACAGTATGTTTTATGGGGCATCACCTCTATGTGATATTGGTACCCTTTGACTATTCCTGGTCGGTCGGTAAATACCATAGTATATTCCGATAGCAGCTGCGTCAACTGTTGCTTTTGTGTATCGCTTAAACCTTCAGATTCCTGCACTTTGGTTTGAAATGCCTCAACATTTGTTTCAAAATTTCGATCCTCTAAATTCGGGTAATAGAGTTCTGCTGCATGTGAAAAATCATCGAGGTGTAGTACCCAAGGGTTCCTACCTTTGATATTGATTCGATTACAACACGGCACAAGTACCTCCTTCGATTTCATCATAGATAACTCAATCCTCCTACCCCTATTAACTATGCTTAATTTCCCCACGGAGAGGTCGATCAATGCGTCCCTCTCACGGAGAAAATCTACTCCCAGAATGCAGGCCACCTTTAATCCTTTAACAACGAGGAACGAGCTCACTATGGCTTCGCCCTCCTTACAAATCTCCACCTGCACCTGGTACTTAACTAATTGGCTCTGTGCACTAATGGCTCCAGACACCTTACAATTATTAACCGGGAAAGTCGGAATGCTATGTCCTTTTCCCAGTGCTTTAAATAACTCCATACTCATTACACTTACTGAGGCACCTGTGTCGATGATTATACTCACTGCAACATCATTGATTTTCGCTTCGATAATAGCTTGCACATTTTCATTATTATCTTTCTTACATTCGTGCGGTTCGTTCAGTAGATCTTTATCCATACTGACACCGTCGTTGTATCGCAGCATACGTATCCCAGGTATATTATTATGACTCGTGTTGCTCTCACTCCATCCCTCGGCCAGCGATGGAGAGCATATCGAGGCCGATTCTAGTTTGTTGGATTGCTTACAGGTGAGGTACTTGGACGGCTATTGTCCGCGACCTCCACTATATGTACACTCTGATTTGTAGGCCGCCACGGCTGCGCAATAGGCGCGTTTTGCGGTGGTGGTCTATTGTTGTCATACCGGTCATTATCCTGTCGCTCTGGGCTTCTTCGCTGATTCTGCTGCCAATTTCGATTACTATCATTATAATTGCTCTGCCACTGACCTCGCGCATTTTTCCAGCGGTTGGTCCCTGACATTCCGGATTCGTACCGGTCGTCAAATCGACGCTTTTTGTTATAAGTTGGTTGTCCATACCCGTTCTGGCCTCTACCATTACTACCATTTTGCGAATGTTCTTGCCGCTTGTTACCACCCCCACCATTTCCATGGTTGTGGTTTTGTACACTACTATTTCTGTCATGTTTACATCCTGACCCATTATTCCGCGAGTGATCACACGCTGATTTTACGTCTTCCTGTATCAAGTCTATAGAATCTAGAACAGACAGGAAGTTTTCCATGTCGCTTTCTGGTACATGTATTAATTTCTCTTTGATATGAATGGGTAAATGTGATTTTAGTAGTCTTATTATGTCTCTTGGTGATATAGGCTCGTCCCAGTAGCGCGTTTTGTTTATATACTTTTCAAAATACCGTCTCAAATTCCCAAGACGGGGTGAGTACGGTTCGGGATTATATACTTCTTTTCTTAGACGCTCTTGTATACAAGGCGACCAATATTTCGACAGAAATGCCCTTTCGAACTGTTCGTATGTCCTGCAGCTGTCTGCTACTTCTGTAGCCCACAACGCTGCGTCACCTTGTATGTATGACATTACGTATTGAATTTTCTGTGTTTCATTCCAGACACTGGGCAAGATATTTTTAAAGCTTTTTATGAATACTACTGGGTGTACTGATTTCCGTTCAGTAGTAAATGTTTGATATTGCCTATTTTTGATTAAACTTTCTTCAACTAATATTTTTGAACTACATGGGTTTGCTCCGGGGACATATGCTGTGTGCTCCGAACTGAAGCTACAGCTCTTCGCATTATCGACTACCGATTCCCCATTGTTGTATCGCGTATAAATTTGTGCGTTGCCAAAACCATGGGCTGTTGGCGATATAGGTTCCTGTTCCAGATGTTTTCTGCTTTGTGCTAAACCCTTCTCCAGGTCGGATATCCGTTTGTTCATATTCACTTGCCACTGCGGAATATCCTCACTGAGTATTTGTTTGATGGTTTGCACGTCGTTCTGTACCTGACTATTTACTGCGGCACTGAACGATTCGTAATCTCTATTTGCTATGGCTGCTTGTACTTTAGAATTAATATTTTTGTCAATCTCACTCTCCTTCACTTCTAGCCATGAGTTGAATTCTGTTTCAATTTTAGTTGCTTGTTCATTCCACTTCTGCTCTACAAGCTGTGTGGAATCTATTTCTAGCTTTTCTACTCGGTTGGCTAAGACACCTATTTCATCTACCATGTTAGTGTTTGCTACTTGCAGGTTGCTGACCTGTTCAGTCAGCTCCTGCACGGCCTTAGGTATCGACTCATAATTCTGTTTCATATCTGCAATCTCTTTTTTCATATTTTCTAACGACTGCAGAAGTTGCTGGTCACGCTCAGCTTGCTGGCGATCTCGCTCGGCTTGCTGGGCAAGTAAATTTTCTGTTAATTGGCGATCTCGCTCAGCTTGCTGGGCAAGTAAATTTTCTGTTAATTGGCGATCTCGCTCAGCTTGCTGGCGATCTCGCTCGGCTTGCTGGGCAATAAAGATTTCAATTTTTTCGTCCTTTTCAGCTTGTTGTTGCGCAAATTTTGCCTGGTAATCTAACACACGCTCTAAGATAGCCTGAAGTGAATACCCACCAGGCAGATTACCACTCTCTGGTTCCTGCTTTTCTGGTGGTGGTACAATTTCTTTATCGACATCTCCTTGAGCACTAGTGGGCGGTGGCACCACCTCCTGTGCCCCTGCCCCCACATTTTCGCATGTTATATCCTCTAAGAGAGTACTTGAACTGCTTAAAGTACCCGGTTCTACATTTCCTGCACTAACTAATTGTTGTTCCTCAGTATCCATATTGCTCGGACGCTGACTACGCAACTTAACCATATTCCTAAATTGCTTACTAAAACACAAAATCTGACAGTTTTGCCCCTTGCACACAAAACACGTTAATTTAGCTACACTACACTGCACACTAAAAATTACTATCTACCATCAACTTTGTCCTGTCACACACTAACATCAAACTACGCACAATATGCACACCACTAGCGATATGAGATCACTTCACTGGAGCTCAACTTCTACAAACAGGACAACTACACTGTAGTCTTACCTTTAGTTTATCTGATCTCGGGGTTCAGCTGCCCCCGGATTACGTAGTCGTTACAGTTTCTCAGTACTATCAGGATCGTCTTCCCTTACTCGCTTGCAGTAGTACGTTTTGTCATGAAAGAGTGTTTACACATTCATTAATACATGGCATTGATCATGATATATATACATACATTTATCACTATATATATATATATATATATATATATATATATATATAACAATAGACACTGAAAGAAAAATACATAAAATTTTATGTTTGTGGCCACTGCAAATTCGGGCCCCACGTTGGGCGCCAGTTTCACGTTTCTCGTGAATTGTAAATTGTTGCTCTTTTGTTTATTTTTATTATTATTATTATTAGCGTACCAACGCATATATGAAAAGAGTTACGTGAAATACTTTTTGCGTTGCTGTGCTTTGAATTTCTTTATCATCATTACCTTTTAGCAAAATAAAATATATATATATATATATATATATATATATATATATATATATATATATATATATTGAAGTCTTATTGTTCTGTATCTGGCCTATAATTAAAGGAACGTTTTTTTGTAACTGTAACTCATGCTAAGAATCGATATATCTTCCCTACTTCATAGTTATTGAAAATTGAAATTACTTTGTTATGAACACTGATGTTACAGTTCGTATGATCGTTCAAAAACACAAGTTTGCAGTGGATTTTATTTCTCGGTAAAATACTATTTCATACCACGCCTAGCCCAAGAACATGAGACTCTCATTAAAAAAAAATACGTTGTCACTATAAAGTTTGCCAGACCAGAACGGAGCACAGCAAGATTCCTATCAGATTCTGAAGGTACATTAGCTTATTTGTACTTGGTACTATATCCTATCAGCAGCCCGCGTCAACCTGCAACACATCATAAAATCTGCTGATCTGCACTGCCAGTCTGGGAGCTAAAAGAAATAATATTATTTTACTATTATTTTACCGCTTCCTTGCGGTATGCTCGACTATATTGTAAGTCGTTTAAATACGCCGCGGCAGCGGCTCTTCGTTCTCCACGCAGCTCAGCACCACAGATAATATTTATATAACTGAAAAATGTCTCAACAGGATGGGATAATAGGCAAGCAAGCTTTAACAATTAATAATACAAGTTTTCATTTAAACAACTCTATTAAAACATTTAAATATCTCATTGATTACAGACCTTTGTGAATTCACACGTAATGGCGTACATTGCTCAGTCTCGACAAAAGAATGCTACATTAGCGTTCTCTACGACAACACAGGAGATCTTACTCGCACAACTTCCAAATTAAGAAGACAAAGACATTCATATTCAACACGTATTTTATACTAGTTCCTTTTTTAATCTCTGTTTAACATTTATCTTCTGTGTCGGTTTTATTACTCGCCGACGCAGACGTTCTCAAAAATAAATAATAATAAAAAAATACATAATTTTATACAATGACACAATATGATACATCTAATTTTCTAATTACTACATAATATGTTGTTTTTGTTTCTTACTAGACGTTACATTTGTTGGATTAGCATTTGTACTAGGTACTGACACAGATTGAGGTTGTGTGTCAGGTGTCATTTCTATTATATTCACATTCGGATATTGCCTATTGTGATCTCCAAACTTTTGCGGTTGTTGTTGCTGTTGCGCATTATAACTTACCTGTCGGTCATAAGGTATGCTCCAATTTTGTCCCGGTGGCTGCTGTGGTAAAGCAGTGTTTGAATGAAAGTACTGATCGTTACGAGTCCAGCCTTGACGCTGTCTTGGCTCGTAGTTATTATTATTTCTGTTTCTGTTTGTGTTTTTGTTGTTGCCTATGTATCCGTTGTTACCGTTGTAGTTATTACCGCGGTGCCTTTTGTATGGATTGCCGCATGAAGTGTTATTACTGTTGTAACTATTGTTTGTATTGGAATACGCGTGTTGATTTTGATTTCCGTATTGAGACGGCATGTGAGTTTGCTGTTTTTGTTGTACCGCGTATCCAACTGTGGGCGCGCCAGAATTGAGTTGGCAAGCCTGCATGTTTTGCATTCCACTAGTGTAAACATTGTGGCTGCTGTTTTGCCGCGCGAAGTGCTGATCTTCAAGTAACATGTCAACCGAATCTAAAGCTGTTAAAAAATAATCTGAATCGTCATCCGGGATATGTAGGAGTTTTTCTTTAATGTTGAAAGGCAATTTGGCCTTCAACGCACGGAGTATATCGCGTGTTGCGACTGGTTCGTCTAAAAAGTGTCCCATGTTCAAGTATTTTTCAAAATATCTGCGTAAGTTGCCATTTTTACTGTTAAAAGTTTCAGGTTCTAGAATTTGTCTTCTGAGTCGCTCCTGGACGGATTGCGACCAGAATTTGTTCAGAAAAGCACGCTCAAACTCACTGTACGTGGTACATACGTCAGCTTGACTGTATGCCCAGACAGCTGCATCGCCTTGGATGTAACCGACAATATATGAAATCTTTTTCCGGTCACTCCAAGTGCGTGGAAATGCGTTACTAAAAGATTTAAGAAAAATCACCGCATGAATGGTTCGTTTTTCTGGGATAAAAATCTGAAATTGCCTGTGTTTCATTAAGCTTTCTTCTTCCTTTGCATTGTGATATGGATTTGTTCCACTGTAATTACTGCAATGTTCAGCTGGCGAGTAATTACAATAATGTTGCTGTGGTTTACCATGATAATAGCTTGTGTTTGTGTTTGTACATCGTGGTATGTGTTGTAGTCGTGGAGTGTTTTGTTCTTGTGTGTTTGTCGTGTGCGGTATGTGTGTGTCATACTCGAATGTATATTGGTTCCTGAACTGTACATTTTGACTGATATTTTCGTTACATTCAGACTGTGGTCGATCGGTGAATTGTGTCATTGGTCCAGTGACGGATTGTACTGCGTCACTGATCAGCTGTTTGTTATTAGTAATGTATTGCGCTACGGAGTCGTGCACAATTGTTGGTAAATTTTCACGTAGGCATCTATCAAAATGTTTGTCTTTGTTCACTACCCAATCATGAAATTCTTTATTAATGTTTTGAAAATGAGCTGTAGCATCAGATTGTAAGATGTCAGTCAGGTGTTGTTCAACATTGTCAAATTTATTCTGTACGTCAGTAATTCGTTTTTCAAGGTTGTCGTGTACTCAAGGATATGTTTGAATTTGTTCAGTAAGAACTTCACACGTGACATTAAGATTTTTTACTTGTGTCTGTAAAAGTGCTACGTCAGTTGTAGTCTTTTCTTGTGTCGTATTAAGCTGGGAAAATTTAGTACTGAGTTCAGTCATCTGTTTGGTCAGTGTGGCGTCTATAAGTTCCACACGTTTACATAAAGTGTCATTACTCGTCTTGAGTGCTATGAGGTCAGATTTAATTTCGTCATTTTGTGTCTGTAAGGTTGCCATGTTTTCGGCGTTCTGTTTCATTATCATTTGTAACATGTCGGCAATGTTTACCGTTTGCAACGTCTGTGCCCGCGCCGCGTCATTAGACGTGACGTCATGCATTAACATGGGCTCTGACTGAGACTTTGAAATTTTTGTGGTGGACGGCCTATTGTCAAAATTTCCGTCAACACTTGCGTCAATGTTTGATAAATCGTCACTACCGGTTGCTGTCGTAAAGTCATTTTCTAACATTTGTCTCTCGTCCGAGTCGGATTGTGTCTGAATAGTACGTCTTTGCTGTTCCATTTTTGCGTATTGATTTCTAGTCATTACCATACCACACGTGATTTATGTTTCAAGAAAATATTTGACACTGATTTTAAAATGAAATGCAGTTGAGCATGAATCGCTCGTAGCAACAATGGCTGTCCCGTTAATTTAAAAATATAAACTGAATTTGAGATTATTGGTAATGGCTGCTGGCCATGTTACATCATATCGTACAGAAGTCGGCCATATTGTACACTCGTGTATTGGTATTGTTGGATACGTTATTGTTTAGGGAAAAGTGCTAAGAATGAAATTTGTTACTGAAAACTGTTATGCGCGAAAGATACACTACAGAATTTACTGAAAAGCTAATACACTGAATTATACGTCTGGTCAAGCCTGCTAATGCAAAGATGCTGCGTCTTACCTTATTTTGCTGGAAGCTTCATTGCGTCTTCCGGCAAAACTTTAGAATTGGAAAATATCTTCAGATTTTCATTATCTCTCATACATTCACGTCCAGGTCCAGAAAGTTGATTTTTGACATGAAACAAAAAGAACAATGTAACAAATGACAAAATAACAAGTCCGACACGCAGTCGCCAATATAAAATAAATAAAAATAAAATGGAATAAAATATTAATGATTAATTATTCTGTATGTATGATGATTGGTTGTAATTGGTATTTGCTTATCTGGAACGTGGACGTTTAATTATTCGGTATCAGACGCTTGACAATGGCTATTTGGAAAAGGCAATGTAACTCGTAGTTGACCGTGAAAGAAAACTGAAATAATCGGACTTCGTAATTAAATCGTTTCCAAAGACTGCTGCGGTAGGTACGGACTCATGATCTAATCTCAATATTACAATGATTTGCCAGCCATGCCAATACGTCGTACAGAGGTGATTGTCTACTAAACATAAGAAAGTTACACAGTTAGTTAAATCAGATATATTCAATGAAATAGCCTACAGTTCATAATCCTACTTACTTTTATAAATATAAATTCATTACAGAATCGAGTGCCTAGTGTGGTTGCAACTCGCAGTATTCTTCTATAACATGAAAATATGGCGGTGTGCCAGACAATAAAATAAATTACGTGCTTCTCGCACCACTTCTACCTGAGCTCTCTCCTCTCTTAAACAGACATAAGAGTAACGTAATTATTCTTTTGTCTTTATCAGCGACACAGCGCTGCAGTTGTGTGCCATAGGCTTTATTTATTAGTCACTGATTATTTATTTAATTAATATTTCGCGTTTCCGCGGAAACTCACGCTCGGCATGCAAATGTGCCTTTATAAGGTGACAGAGAATAGGATACGTTGCCCCCAATTATTTATTATACTGTTTGAACGGAACAGCGGTTGTGATGCGACTGGCATCGGACCCAGTCGTAACGTGCATGAATGTGCACAACAGATTCCTAAACTTAGGAGCTTTACCGTCAAATTATGTTTCCAAGTATCGAGTATGAGTGCAAATACTAAGAGCCAAATGATATCTGTTACAAAGAGGACTCTGAATTACAATAGGTTTCTCATACCAAACCTTATCAACAACACATTATTACAACACCATAGTTTACTATTAATTAAAGTTTACATGCTACGGTCGAAGGTTCGAATCCTGCCTCGGGCATGGATGTGTGTGATGTTCTTATGTTGGTTAGGTTTAAGTAGTTCTAAGTTCTAGGGGACTGATGACCTCAGATGTCAAGTCCCATAGTGTTCAGAGCCATTTGAATCATTTGAAAAGTTTACATCTGTCCTATTACTGCCTGGTGACTAATAAAAATCTGGACGGGAGTAATGAAGCGGAGGTTGCAGAGTTTTAGATCTTGACCTGTCGTGATCTGTAGTCTAAGATCGTTGTCATCTAACGAATTCCTTTGTCATAGCCACAAGCCATCTTTATCGTTTCAGCTTCTTGTCTTTCCAAAACTGTGACAACTAATGCAATTACTACTGATCAGAATCGATTAGCTACGTGAAACTACATTCCGTAGTTTCCAGTAGGCAGAAGAGATGACGCTGACAGCCAGAAGTATCCGCGGTTATATACAAAAAGAAAGAAAAGCGTAAATTAGCCTGATCGCAAGGGTTAGTTTTGATGTCACTTCCTTTCATAGAAGGGTGTATGTCACTGCCTTCACCACCTGAAAACTTGCTCGCCTAGCCATTTATAGGAGTATATTCAGTTAAGGAGGAAGAAAACGCCAGTTCCCCGTTCTCAGTTATATCTCAAGAGGAAACAACTACATCAGAGTCGTGTGCAAATAATGGAAGGCACCTGTCTGTGTGTAAAAATACCCAATTCCTAACAAGGAGCTATCTTGAGATAAATGTTAAACTGGGACGCATAAAAAGAACTATCTACTTTCACATCACTCCGGCGTGTCTCGTTATCCCCACTTCAACTCTAGTTCTCCTTTCTTCCTTCCTCTGTACACGTCCTGTTAAAACTCTTTGTATCTGTAACGAGCTTGGTGGCGAAATGTTTTACCATTAATCCTCTACAAACTTACTCGTCTGCTGTATTAACTACTAAAATTGACCATTAAAATTGTGCACGTTTAGTTAAAACTCTCTGTATCAGTAATGAGTTTTATGGCGCTGTGTTACACCATTTCTCTCCTACAAACTTTCTGGTCTGCTGTCTTAACCATTAAAATGAAAGCTGCATGGAACAAGCACCAAATTGGCTCCAGGTGTATGTACTTGCTTTTCAGAGTAACGGCATGGAGTTGATACGAGAAAACCGTCTACATTCTACATATAAGAAAGGATTACGCAGCGGGTTTCTCATTCATAAATTGCGTTCGAATGGTGGTTGTTCGTGAGAAGATCGTGTTACGCTTGTCGTTCGGAAGAGAAAAGTCTACCACCATGATTCGGTAATGCACAGAGGCAAGATCGTACATTGTCGCTCCTCAGGATTCCACGATTGTTATGGAAATATGGAGTCGATGGGTTCATGAGGCCAATATGGAGTCGATGGGTTGTGTCCTCTCTTTAGAGAGTGGGTATACAGAAACGAATATTGCATTAAAACCTGTAATACGAAAAGACCCAAGAGCCAAAAAGCGGTAGTTGTATTTCGAAGTAATAGTTAGTTAAAATTTTACAAAGAGTTGATATTTGAAATAGTACTACAAAGGGAATCCAAGGAAGACACAACAGAGCTGCGTTTTGTTTTGAATATAATATATAAACCAATGCGCAGCACTGTTAGCTCTCTTGAGTCTTGGTTTTCAATGGTGCATGTTCGCAGTCTTCCGTGTTAGTCGGAAGTTAGGGATTATAACCCTAATTAATTATCATTCTGTCGCCCGGTGTGGTTGTTCTAGGCGCTTCAGTCTAGCGGTCGCAGGTTCGAATCCTGCCTCGGGCATGGATGTGTGTGCTGCCTTTAGGTTAGTTAGGTTTAAGTAGTTCTAGGTTCTAGGGGACTGATGACCTCCGATGTTAAGTCCCATTGTGCTCAGAGCCATTTGAGCCAAATATAATACTGATAACTGGATTAGACAATGGAATGGTGGATAATACACTCCTGGAAATTGAAATAAGAACACCGTGAATTCATTGTCCCAGGAAGGGGAAACTTTATTGACACCTTCCTGGGATCAGATACATCACATAATCACACTGACAGAACCACAGGCACATAGACACAGGCAACAGAGCATGCACAATGTCGGCACTAGTACAGTGTATATCCACCTTTCGCAGCAATGCAGGCTGCTATTCTCCCATGGAGACGATCGTAGAGATGCTGGATGTAGTTCTGTGGAACGGCTTGCCATGCCATTTCCACCTGGCGCCTCAGTTGGACCAGCGTTCGTGCTGGACGTGCAGACCGCGTGAGACGACGCTTCATCCAGTCCCAAACATGCTCAATGGGGGACAGATCCGGAGATCTTGCTGGCCAGGGTAGTTGACTTACACCTTCTAGAGCACGTTGGGTGGCACGGGATACATGCGGACGTGCATTGTCCTGTTGGAACAGCAAGTTCCCTTGCCGGTCTAGGAATGGTAGAACGATGGGTTCGATGACGGTTTGGATGTATCGTGCACTATTCAGTGTCCCCTCGACGATCACCAGTGGTGTACGGCCAGTGTAGGAGATCGCTCCCCACACCATGATGCCGGGTGTTGGCCCTGTGTGCCTCGGTCGTATGCAGTCCTGATTGTGGCGCTCACCTGCACGGCGCCAAACACGCATACGACCATCATTGGCACCAAGGCAGAAGCGACTCTCATCGCTGAAGACGACACGTCTCCATTCGTCCCTCCATTCACGCCTGTCGCGACACCACTGGAGGCGGGCTGCACGATGTTGGGGCGTGAGCGGAAGACGGCCTAACGGTGTGCGGGACCGTAGCCCAGCTTCATGGAGACGGTTGCGAATGGTCCTCGCCGATACCGCAGGAGCAACAGTGTCCCTAATTTGCTGGGAAGTGGCGGTGCGGTCCCCTACGGCACTGTGTAGGATCCTACGGTCTTGGCGTGCATCCGTGGGTCGCTGCGGTCCGGTCCCAGGTCGACGGGCACGTGCAACTTCCGCCGACCACTGGCGACAACATCGATGTACTGTGGAGACCTCACGCCCCACGTGTTGAGCAATTCGGCGGTACGTCCACCCGGCCTCCCGCATGCCCACTATACGCCCTCGCTCAAAGTCCGTCAACTGCACATACGGTTCACGTCCACGCTGTCGCGGCATGCTACCAGTGTTAAAGACTGCGATGGAGCTCCGTATGCCACGGCAAACTGGCTGACACTGACGGCAGCGGTGCACAAATGCTGCGCAGCTAGCGCCATTCGACGGCCAACACCGCGGTTCCTGGTGTGTCCGCTGTGCCGTGCGTGTGATCATTGCTTGTACAGCCCTCTCGCAGTGTCCGGAGCAAGTATGGTGTTCTTTTTTCCATTTCCAGGAGTGTAGATGATTTTGAGATATTGGGACAGAAAATAGTAGGACCTTATCTTTGCCTATCTTTGTCAAGCCGACTCTGCTAATAAACGAGACGTGAGATATAGTGCCCGTGAAAAGACTAAATTTGTACTGAACTGACCTTGAAAGAACTCGAACCTATAATTAATATCGTGCCGTGAGAATTAAGAAGCTTAGACATTGTGAAGCCAGAGACATATTTATGATTTATCAGATGTTAATGGTAAAGGACAGTTTCATGGGAAATCATATCTTTGGTGATAGGAACGCGGAGGAATGTTTTACGGACTGACTGCTATTACAACGAAACGATACACACTAGGATCAGCTCCTTCTTCATTGATTCCCCAGTGCCACCTCTCATTAATTTAAGAAGCGAATTGTGTCAATAAAACAGATCATATACTAGGCTTTCTCCGTGTTTTCTAAATCCCAAAAATCAGCTAGTACATAGACAATTATATCTCTGAAGATTCAAGGGTTATTGAGAAAAGCTGATCAACCTGTTACAAACAGATAATAGGATTTAACGAAGGCATATTGACTACGAAGCTAACTAAATCAAATTATTTGGGAAACAAAAATTAGAAAAAAATAGACGGGAACACGATTGCTATGTTATTCCTGAGTAATAAATAAAATCAGTGTCTTGGGATCCATCGTGGTTGAAAGTGTATGAAATATCTCTGGAAATAGAAAACGAGATCAATTTTCAACAGCTAATTCACACAATTACATTCGCAACATGATTCAGAGATGTTTTATGCCCGACCCACACGGCAGGGAATGGTTTTTAACTAGCCGGGACAATATATACACAAACTTTTGAGATCAGCTCCGCTGCCGGGAGGGAAACGGCGAAGCGATATCTGCGCAGTCTCGACGACGGTGGTTATGTGGGCATAAACTGTCGCAGTCAACGTGAGGCCCGAAAACGGATATAAAGGCCCGTGAAAATTAGTAATATCAACGTTACTCTCGACGAGAGTAACTGGAGTTACTACCATTACCACCGACTGCTTCAACGACGATTCCACGACGTGGTTGTGACTCAGTCGTAACGCATGCCTATCGACGCGGGTCTGAAGGAGGACCACCAACCAGCGTGCTGTCTTCTGTTGGCGCTGTCGTCTCTGCGAGGGGTTGCTGACGACGCGGCGCTGTCTCTCGAGTCGTCGCTAAGTGACGACGGAAGCCGTGAAGAAACTCAGGTAGGAAACAGTTCACTTCACTTCCTGTGGCGCAGATTTTGGGTCGAGTAATAGAATCATTTTGATCTATAAAGAAGTTCTTCATAGTGCTGTTTTTGCATTATTCTGTATATTATTTTTGTCAGCAGCTTGGATGCATGAGCTGTTAAGCTGACTCTGCGATAATTCTCTCACTTCTCAGCTGTTACAAACTTCGGAATTGTGTGGATGATATTTTTCCGAATGTCAGATGGTATTTCGCCTGGCTCATACATTCTGCACACCGAAGTGAATACTGGTTTTGTTGCCACTACCCCCAATGATTTTAGAAATTCTCGTGGGATGTTATCTAATCCTTCTGCCCTTATTTGATCTTCAGTCCTCCAAAGCTCTCTTAAATTCTGATTCTAATACTGGATCCCCTCTCTCTTCTAAATCAACTTCTGTTTCTTCTTCTATCACATCATCCAAATCTTCCCCCTCATAGAGGCCTTCAGTGTTTTCTTTCCACCTGTCCGCTCTCTCCTCTGCGTTTTACAGTGGAATTCCCGTTGCACTCTTAATGTCGCCACCCTTGCTTTTAATTTCACCGTACTTTGTTTTGACTTTCCTATACGCGTCACTCCTTCCAACAGGCATTTATATTTCGATTTCTATACATTTTTCATGCACCCATTTCGTCTTAGCTTCACTGCACTTCCTATTTATTTCAGTCCTCAGCGACTATTATTTCTGTATTCCTCAATTTCCGTGAAAATTTTTGTGCGTTCTTCTTTCAGCGTTCAACTGAAGTGTTTCTTTTGTTACCCTTGGTTTCCTTGAAGTTATCTTCTTTGTACCTATGTTTTCCTTTTCTACTTCTCTGATTGCCATTTTTAGAGTTTCTATTATTCCGTTCCTCTTCAACTGTACTGCCTACTGAGCTACTCCTTATTGCTGTACCTATAGCCTTAAGGAACATCTAGCGTATCTCGTCATTCGTTAGTACTTCCGTATACCACTTCTTTGCATTCTGACTCGTCCTGACTAATCTTTTAAATATCGGCCTACTTTTCATCAGTACTACATTCTGATCGTTTCTCTGGTCATTCAATCTCTTTCCCATGGTCACCTCCTCCGTGGCAGTCCACTCCCGGAGATCGGAATGGGGGATTATTCCGGAATCTCTAGCAAGTGGAGAGAGCATCATGACCCTTCTTCAATTACAGGCCGTATGTCCTGTGGATACACATTACGCGTCTTTGATGCAGCTATTTCCATTGCCTTCTGTGTCCTCATGCCGTTGATCATTTCTGATTCTTCCACCTTTAGGGGCGGTTTCCCACGTAAGGGCAAGAGAGTGCCCTGAACCCGTGTCCGCTCTTCCGCCCTCTTTGACGCCATTGGCAGAATGAGGGATCCACTTCTTATGCCGGAAGTTACCGGCCGCCAATGCCGATTGTATCGAACCTGGAACCAAAGACGTTTTGACTATTAATCAAAGACGCTTCCCAGCCTTTTTCCTTTTTTTTTTTTTTTGTTCATAGTATTTGATCGGGGTGGACGTCACAATACATTGATAAGTCCACACAGGTCTTTTTTTAATTACGGAGGGCAGCACGTAAGCTGACCGAATACGCTGACGTACCGTGCCAGCACCCGCGGGTGATACACTTGGAAATAACAAAAAGTGATTCATTTTACCGTACTTCAAGAAACCTAAAGTTGTCTGCTTTATTTATGAAAATACTCATGAGTAACTTACTGGTGCTACTGATCTAAATTCAGGTTAAATTGAATTTGTCGATAACATTACTACGGCATAAGTACCACAATTTAAAGATTTGTTCCATAACATTACATATCACATATGACATTATTGATCTGAGTTACAGGTGGAAGTGCACTTTTCGACGACAATGCTTCAACCTTTCTACCACTGTTTAAGTAAGACCAAAAGTTTTTTTTCACAGTTATAGAACAATAACACAAGCCATTTAGATGTTGAAATTTTTACCTTGGAGGCTTCATTGTGCCTTGCACCATGTGTGGTGCAAAAATCGAAGTTTGCCAGTTGTCCTGTGCAGATGTACCTGTACATTAAATCAGTAGTTTTACGTGTATATGTAAATAACACTGATGTAAACACGTTGCTACGACTTACAAATTTTGATAAATATACTGTACATACGTGAACGTACTTTAATTTACACCAGTTTTGTCGATATCTTGGGCATTTTTGAGGTACGTTCGAGATGTGAAAAAATTTTGACATAACCATCATTAGTGTGAATTGCTAGTGAAGCCTATGTATTTTTTGTTAATGGTGCAAATATGGAAATAGTTTACGTTACTCCAGAGTTGTCAATATTTTTACTTATTTCTGACAAGTAATACAGACATGGAAATAATAGTAACATAAACATTGTTTTTTGCCCATGTATGTTTGACAAATAAAACGGACATGAAAATTCTCTAAGTTACACCATTTACATATTCCAATACAAATTTTCTATGTGGAAAGAGCATCGATATAAACATTGTATATTGCTAATGGACCCTTCCATGTACCATGGACCTTGCCGGTTTTGGGGAGGCTTGCACATCTCAGCGGTACAGATAGCTGTACCGTAGGTGTAACCACAACGGAGGGGTACCTGTTGAGAGGCCAGACAAACGTGTGGTTCCCGAAGAGCGGCAGCAGCCTTTTCAGTAATTGCAGGGGCCACAGTCTGGATGACTGACTGATCTGGCCTTGTAAGGTCAACCAAAACGGCCTTGTTGTGTTGGTACTGCGAACAGCTGAAAGCAGGGGGAACTAAAGCCGTAATTTTTCCAGAGGGCATGCAGCTCTACTGAACGGATAATTGAAGATGACATCCTCTTGGATAAAATATTTCGGAGGTAAAATAGTGTCCCATTCGGATCTCCGGGCAGGGACTACTCACGAGGACGTCGTTATCAACAAAACCGTCATTCTACAGATAGGAGTGTGGGATGTCTGATTACTTAGGAAGGTAGATTAGAAAGTTTAAATAGTGAGATGGATAGGTTCAAGTTAGATACAGTGGGAGTTAGTGAAGTTCGGTGGTAGGGGAAAAGAACTTCTAGTCAGAGGAATACTGGCTTATAAACACAAAATCAAAAATGGGTATCACAGGAGTAGGTTGAAAAATGAGTTAAAAAGTAGAAACGCAGATAAGCTACTATGAACAGCATAGTGAACGCATTATTGTAGCCAAGACAGACACGGAGACCACACCCACCACTTAGTACAAATTTACATGCCATCTAGCTCCGTAGATGAGGAGGAGATTGAGGAAATATATCATGAGATAAAAAAAAATATATATTCAGATTATTAAGGGAGCCGAAAATTGAAAAATCGTGGGGGACTGGAATTAGACAGTAGAAAAAGGACGAGAAGAGAAAGTAGTAGGTGAACATGAACTGACGGAAATGAATTAAAGAGGAGGCCATATGGTAGAATGCACAGAGCACAATTTAATCATAGCCAACATTTGGTTTAAGAATCATGAGAGAAATTTGTATATGTGTAAGAGACTTGGAGACACTGGAAGGTTTCAGATTGATTAGATAATGGTTAGACAGAGATTTAGGAACCAAATTTTAAATCGTAAGAATATTCTAGGCACATATGTGGACTCAGACCATAATTTATTCGTTATGAAACTGAAATTAAAACTGAAGGAACGGCAAAAAGGCAGGAACGTAAGGAAATGGGACCTAGATAAACTGAAAGAACCAGAAGTTGTAGAGGGTTTCAGAGGGAGCATTAGGGACCGATTGACAAGAACGGGGGAATGTAATACAGTAAAAGAAGAATAGATAGCTTTGAGAGATAGAGAAGGCAGCAGAATATCAAGTAGGTAAAAAGACGAGGCCTAGAAGAAATCCTTGGGTAACACAAGAGACATTGAATTCATTCAATGAAAGGAGAAACTATAAAATTACAATAAATGAAGCAGGTGAAAGGGAATACAAACTTCTGAAAAATGAGATCGCCACGAAGTGCAAAATGTCTAAGCAGGAATGGCTAGAGAACAAATGTAAAGATGTAAAAGCATATATCACTAGAGGTAAGATAGATGCTGCATACAGGAAAATGAAAGAGACCCTCGGAGAAAAGAGAACCACCTGTATGAATTTCAAAAGCTGAGATGGAAAACCAGTCCTAAGCAAACAAGGAAAAGCAGGAATGTATAAGGTGTATATATATAGAGGATCTATACAAGGGAGATATACTTGAGGACAACATTATGAAAATGGGACGTAGAGTAAGGCGGGAAGGGAGATATGATACTTCGCGAACAATTTGTCGAAGCACTGGAAGACTTAAGTCGAAACAAATTCCAGGAAGTAACAACTTTCCGTTAGAGCTACTAATAGCCTTGGGAGAGCCAACCACGGTAAAACTCTTCCATCTGGCGAGCAACATATATGAGACAGGCGAAATACCCTCAGACTTCAAGAAGAATACTTTAACCCCAGTAAAAAAAAAACAAAAAAAACAAAAAAAAAACAGGTTCTCACATGTGCTACATTACCGAACTGTCCGTTTAATAAGTCACTACTACAAAATACTAACACGAATCCTTTACAGAGGAATGGAAAAACTGGTAGAAGGCAACCTCGGGGAAGATCAGTTTGGATTCTGGAGAAATGTAGGAATACGCGAGGCAATACTGACGCTACGACTTCACGTAGAATATAGGTTAAAGAAAGGCAAATCTACGTTTAAAGCATTTGTGGGGGTACAGAAAGGTTTTGACAATGTTGACTGGAATACTCTCTTTCAAATTCTAAAGGTGGCAGGGGTAAAGGACAGGGAGACATAGGCTGTTTACAATTTGCACAGAAACCAGATGGCAGTTGTACGAGTCGAGGGGCCTGAAAGAGAAGCAACGGTTGGGAACGGAGTGAGACAAGCTTGTAGCCTATCCCCTATATTATTCAATCTGTATATTGAGCAAGCAGTGAAGGAAACAAAAGAAAAATTTGGAGTAGGATTTAAAGTCCAGGGAGAAGAAATAAAAACTTTGAGGTTTGCCGATGACATTGCAATTCTGTCAAAGACAGCAAAGGATTTGGAAGAGCAGATGAACGGAATGGACAGTATATTGAAAGGAGGATGTAAGATAAACATCAACGAAAGCAAAACGAGGATAATGGAATGTAGTCGAACTAAATCAGGTGGTAATGAGGGAATTAGATCAGAAAATGAGACAATTGCAGTAGCAAATGAGTTTTGCTATTTCGGTAGTAAAATAACTGATGATGGTCGAAGTAGGGAAGATATAAAACGTAGACTGGTAAGGTAAGAAAAGCGTTTCTGAAGAAGAGAAATTGGTTATCATCGAGTATAGTCTCAGGAAGTCCTTTCTCAAAGTATTTGTATGGAGTGTAGCCATGTGTGGAGATGAAACATGCACAATAAACAGTTAGGCAAGAAGAGAATACAAGCTTTTGAAATGTGGTGCTACAGAAGAATGCTGAAGTTGGATGGGTAGATGACGTAACTAATGAGGAGGTACTGAATAGATTTGGGGACAGGAGAAATTTATGGTACAACTTATCTAAAGGGAGGTATCTGTTGGTAGGACACATTCTGAGGCATCAAGGCATCATCAATTTAGTCCTGGACTGAAAAGTGTTGGAGGGGTGCGGGCAGTAAAAATCGTAGAGAGAGATCAATAAATGAATACAGTAAGCTGTTTCATAGGGATGTAGGTTGCAGAGGTTACTCGGAGATGAAGAGGGATGCACAGGACAGAGTAGCATGGAGAGCGCCATTGAAGCAGTCTTTGGACTAAGACCATAACAACAACATTGCTGATGGAGACTTCATATTTTGACTTATTAATACAGACATTTTAGACGTGGAAATTCTATAAATTCGTATTTTTGATACATAATTCAGAATTCTCATCTCATTTTTCCCACCGTGCCAATTTATGCAATTCAGTTCGTTCAGAGATTTTTTAATATGGTGCCAATTTGCACAGTTCCGAATGTTCACATACTTTTGAAGATAATGCCAATGGTTCCCTCTCCCAAAGCTACAAATCAACCATAGCACTAATTTACATAATTCAGATTCTTTTGAACATGGCACCAATTCATGCAGTTGACATTGCTCAAACACTTTTGAATATGGCGTCAGTTTATGCAATGAAGATTGTTCAGGTACTTTTCAGCATGTTACCAATTTGTGCAAGTCATCATGGACTGCGATTTCAGAGGGGTAGCAAAATAATACTGAATAACTTCCATCAGCATGGATTTTTTTTAATTTGCCACTAGCACAACTATTCTATACCTACCATCACGTATATACATCTACATCTACATGGATACTCTGCAAATCACATTTAAGTGCCTGGCAGAGGGTTCATCGAGCCACCTTCACAATTCTCTATTATTCCAATCTCGTACAGCGCGCGGAAAGAATGACCACCTATATCTTTCCGTACGAGCTCTGATTTCCCTTATTTTACCGTGGTCATCGTTCCCCCTATGTAGGCGGGTGTCAACAAAGTATTTTCGCATTCGAAGGAGAAAGTTAGTGATTGGAATTTCGTGAGAAGATTCCGTCGTAAGGAAAAACGCCTTTCTTTGAATGATTTCCTGCCCAAATCCCGTATCATTTCTGTGACACTCTCTCCCATATTTTGCGATAATACAAAACGTGCTGCCTTTCTTTGAACTTTTTCGATGAACTCCGTCAGTCCTGTATGGTAAGGATCCCACACCGCGCAGCAGTATTCTAAAAGAGAACGGACAAGCGTAGTGTAGGCAGTCTCCTTAGTAGGTTTGTTACATGTTCTAAGTGTCCTGCCAATAAAACTCAGTCTTTGGTTAGCCTTCACCGCAACATTTTCTATGTATTCCTTCCAATTTAAGTTGTTAGTAATTGTAATACCTAGGTATTTAGTTGAATTTACGGCTTTTAGATTACACATATTTATCGTGTAACCGAAGTTTAACGAGTTCGTTTTAGCACTTATGTGGATTACCTTACACTTTTCGTTATATAGGTTCAACTGCGACTTTTCGCACCATTCACATATCTTTTGCAGTTTGTTTTGATCTTTTGATGATTTCATTAGTTGATAAACGACAGCGTCATCTGCAAACATCCAAAGACAGCTGCTCAGATTGTCTCCAAAATCGTTTATATAGATAAGGAACAGCAAAGGGCCTATAACACTACCTTGGGGATCGCCAGATTTCACTTCTGTTTTACTCGATGACATTCCGTCAATTACTACGAATTGTGACCTCTCTGACAGGAAATAACAAATCCAGTCACATAACTGAGACAATATTCCATAAGCTCGCAATTTCACTACGAGCCGCTTGTGTGGTACAGTGTCAAAAGCCTTCCGGAAATCCAGAAATACGGAATCGATCTGAAATCCCTTGTCAACAGCACTCAACACTTCATGTGAATAAAGAGCTAGTTGTGTTTCACAGGAACGATGTTTTCTAAACCCATGTTGACTGTGTGTCAATAGACCGTTTTCTTGGAGGTAATTCATAATGTTCGAATACAATATATGATGCAAAATCCTGCTGCATGTCGACCTTAAGGATATGGGCCTGTAATTTAGTGGCTTATTCCTACTACCTTTCTTGAATATTGGTGTGACCTGTGCAACTTTCCAGTCTTTGGGTACCGATCTTTCGTCGAGCGAACGGTTGTATATGATTGTTAAGTATGGAGCTAATGCATCAGCATACTCCGAAAGGAACCTAATTGGTACACAGTCTGGACCAGAAGACTTGATTTCATTAAGTGATTTAAGTTGCTTTACTACTTCGAGGATATTTACTTCTACGTTAGTCATGTTGGCAGCTACTCTCGATTCGAATTCTGAAATATTTACTTCGTCTTCTTTTGTGAAGGCATTTCGGAAGGCTGTGTTTAGTAACTCTGCTTTGGCAGCACTGTTTTCGTTAGTATCTCCACTGCTATAGCGCTGAGAAGGCATTGAATGTTTCTTGCCGCTAACATACTTCACATACGACCAGAATCTCTTTGGAATTTCTGCCAGGTTTCTAGACAAAGTTTAGTTGTGGAAGCTGTTATAAGCATCTCGCATTGAAGTCCGCGCTAAATTTCGAGCTTTTGTAAAAGATCGCCAATCTTGGGAATTTTGCGTCTGTTTAAATTTGGCATGTTTGTTTCGTTATTTCTGCAACAGTGTTCTAACCCGTTTTCTGTACCAAGGTGGATCAGCTCCGTCGTTTGTTAATTTATTTGGTATAAATCTCTCAATTGCTGCCGATACTATTTCTTTGAATCGAAGCCAGATCTGGTTTACACTTATATTATTAATCTGGAATGAGTGGGGATTGTCTCTCAGGAAGGCGTCAGGTAAATTTGTATCTGCTTTTTTGTACAGGTATATTTTTCGCTAATTTGTCGAGGATTTGGAGATTACAATATTCAATCTCGCTACGGCAACCCAGTGTTCACTAATCCCTGAATCGGTTTTTATGCTCGTTATTAATTCAGGATTATTTGTTGCTAAGAGGTCACGTGTGTTTTCACAACTGTTTATTATTCGCGTGGGCTCATGAACTAACAACTCGAAATATTTTTCAGAGAATGCGTTTAGCACTATTTCGAAAGATATTTTATGCTTACCTCCGGAATTTAATATGTATTTTCGCCAACATATCGAGGGTAAATTGACGTCACCACCAACTATCACCGTATGAGTTGGGTACGTGTTTGAAATCAAACTCCAGTTTTCTTTGAACCTTTCAGCAACTGTAACATCTGAATTGGGAGGTCGGTAAAAGGATCTAATTATTATTGTATTCCGGTTGCCAAAAAGGACTTCTGCCCATACTAACTCACAGGAAGTAACTACTTCAATTTCGCGACAAGTTAAACTACCTCTGACAGCAACACACACGCCACTGCCAGCCGTATTCAGCCTATCCTTTCGGAACACCGTTAGGTTCTTCGCAAAAATTTCGGCTGAGTTTATATCCGGCTTTAGCCAGCTTTCAGTGCCTTTAACGATTTGAGCATCAGTGCTTTCTATTAGAGCTTGGAGCTCTGCTGCTTTCCCAACACAGCTGCGGCAATTTACAATGTTATACCGATGATTCCTGTATCTATGATCTTGCTGTGTTCGGCCTGCACCCTTTGTGACTGAAGCCTTTCTTGTGATGTCCCGAGACCCTGTAACCTAAAAAAACCGCCCAGTCCACGCCACACAGCCCCTGCTACCCGTGTAGCCGCCTCCTGCGTATAGTGGACACCTGACCTATTCAGCGGAACCCGACACCGAACCACCCTTTGGCACAAGTCGAGGAATCTGCAGCCTACACGGTCGCAGAACCATCTGAGCCTCTGATTCAGACCCTCCACTCGGCTCTGTACCAGAGGTCCGCAATCGGCCCCGTCGACTATGCTGCAAATGGTCAGCTCTGCTTTCATCTTGCAAGAAAGACTGGCAGCCTATACCACTTCTGTTAGCCGCTCGAAACCAGAGAGAATCTCTTCTGATCCAAAGTGACACACATGATGGGTACCGACATGAGGGCCTCATAACGCGCCTAACGTTGGAGCTTCCAACTGCCAATAAACCCATCGTCTGTGATTGCCCGGATCTTGCAGGCTCAGTGGTTTCCTCTGAAACAGGACAGGCGACAGCATCTGGCTCAGCGACAGTGTCAGCCACACACAACACCTGGAACCTGTTTGTCAGACAAACCTGGGAGGCCTTACATGCGGCCACGTGGGAAGTCTTTCGCCGCCTGCTTCGACCCGGGGCGACCTCCCACTCGACCACAGGGGAGGGGTCAGCCTCGGTGTGAGCAGTAACTGCGTTGGCCACCGGTGAGGACCGATCAGAGGTGGTGGGCGTCCGTTGGATCCCCACGGCTGGCCCACAACAGTGGTGCTCATCCTTTGCAGCCTTAAGCTGTGTAACCTAAGCCATCACAGCCTGAAGCTGAGAGCTAAGTGTCACCAACTCGGCTCGCATCCACACACAACAATCGCAGTCCCTGTCCATACTAAAGACCGTGAGAAACTAAACTGTGTACATAAACGGACTATCGGCACGTGCTGCAGAACTCTACTGTAGACCCTGACGAAAACGCAGGAACTGTGTCTAATAATTATCAGATATTCAAAAACCTAATGACTGAAGCACGCAGATGAAACTAAATAATTCGCCCTGATTAGGAGCTTTTAACATGTCACGAAATCGGTTTACTTTCCCATGCAAACGGAAACGCGAGAACTGTAGCTATTAGACATTAAATTTACATGCAGAAACTCAAGAAACTAAACTATTAAATCACACAAATGATATAATAAAATTCGCTCCTGGTTACGAACTCATAAATGTCAGAAAAGCGGTTACTTCCCTGTTTCTGCATCCGTCTCGATTGGCTACTACTGCCTGGCATTACTGTATTTCCCACTATCGTCCTCTTGGCTTCCACCATTTCTGGTTGTGTCGTTTTTGCCCTTGCATGTATGTAACCAGCAATTCTGACTTCATGTAGCGAAGATTAATGACCGTGCATTTGATGTCATGAGGATTCAAAGTTGGTCAAAGTGGTCCCTAAGTAGCTTTAAAGTAACACTCTCAAATCATAGTCGACCAGATAAAGGTCTGAAAACATTGGAACTGTTATGTTTTGTCAAACATTTATATAGATTAACAACAACGTCAAACATGTTTCGGTTTCAAAATCATTGTCGAGTGGTAACTAAAACATGAGAAACATTGGGTCGTAAAATGAATGAAGGTTGTAAGGCGGCAGAATAAATTGTCAGATTCGCACCTTACTTGAGACCTTTACAAATCGCAATAAGAAGGTGAAGATGATACCTAACTAAAATCGATAGTTATGAGAACATTTCCCTATCAATACGTAATGCAAAAATGGATGACAGTCAATCGACAGTAATTAACACACCTTTCCTATACAATGCATGTCTTTTTAGCAGAAGGTAGAACAGGGAACGGAGGTCGAGTTTGCTTTTAGTTTTGTAAAGCCAGCTCCACAATGATGTAGCAAAGTCATGCTGTGGGATTTACGGCGACTACCACTTAAAGGGGTGGCAGGAAGGAGGACAGCGACCACAGGCCAGGTGATTCAAGCTGGAGGGCCGTCTGTAGCGAGGGCATCGGTACAAGAGCACAGAAGAAGCTTTAGAAAACTGTTTCGAAATTCCAACGGGATACGAACAAAAGCAAGTGATGTATTTTCGTCCAGTGACTGTGACACACGGAAAGGTCAATATACTTTAGGCATCTAGAACGGACACAAAACGTCCAATTGGCGGAAACTCACTAGGAAGGAGAAAACTGCTGAAGTTTCGATGCAGTTTCATAGAAGGGACGTTGCGATTGGTAGTGGGTGTTTCTACAAAATAAGAGGAACGCTCCTATTGGTCGAAAAAAGCCGTGTCGTGAAAAAGGAACCGAAGTGGAGGGAGGCAGTTCTGCCATGTGAGGACAAGAAAGAAATATTGGGGGAGGGACTCTTCTCTGAACTGGCGTCAAGTGCAGAACGGAGCACTTAACGCTCTGTATGATGCAGAGAAGAAATTGGTGTGGACACTGCATTCACAGCCGCTGCACTACAGCTAAAATGAGCTATAGCAACGTTTAGCTCCAACTGTGGAGAAACGAACAAGCCAAATTAGTTAATAGTTCTTGCGAGGACTGAGAGGGCACTATAATATGCACGCTGCTCCAACCATGTGCGTGTAGATCGCCACATAATAAGTCTAGAGCTGAATACACGCATAACAAGAAACACACGGAATGTTTGTGCTGGAATGTTCAGCAAAGGCCAGATTAGGTTTGTAGGAATTCCAGTGTGAGAGAGGGGCCCTGCAGACAGCAGCACGTTGCAGATTCAGGTAAATGCCGTGTGCAGCGGCATAAACTTTATTGGTTCACCAACCTGTGTTCACTGTAATCTCGAGTGGCCTTGGGTAATCTTGCGCTCAAATTTGTCACTTGACCACAGGCAGTAGACTTGATTGTCATCCTAAATAATGCCGAACTTTGAACCGGAATCGGACGATTTTTGTAATACTGACTAACATCAGAACGTATGAGTAGGAGCAATTTTGTATAGAAACGTCCAATTAAACTTTCATATTATTGTGCTTAGGATTAATGTAAAGAAGCTTCCAATTAAACTTTCATAATATTATGCTTAAGATTAATGTTCTTTCAGAGAGTTAACAATTAACATTGTTGTGTATAAACTTATTTCACTTTTTGATGATGGCAAGATGCGTTATCCATTGCGCTGTTTTTATGTTGGCGAGTTGAAAACTGTGGGAAAAGCTGTAATTTGGTGAGAAATATTGCGACATTAAACTTGTCATTTCACCTCACACAGTTGTTCTCAATTCAAATATAAGCAAGCAAATACAAACCTCCACAACCTTTACAAATGGCGATCCTGCAAGGATGGCAATTGGTTTGCCAGCATGACAATTAGTCAAATTAGGGATAAAAACAAAATTTTTCAATTTTGAAAGAAAGAAATTTTTTTCATATTGTTTTGTAACGAGGTTACCCAACGTATGTAAACGTATAGTGGACAAATACAGTAAATGTGTGACCCAAAGTGTAGAAAGGTTGTATTGACACGTAGAATCAAAGAATCACTGAATAGAAGTAGATTGTGCCTGACCTTGCTAGCGCGCGCGAAGCTATTCAGGGTGGTGTTGAGTTAGGTTGAAATTCCACAAACAGTAAATAGTGTTGCTAATGTTGTGCACGTAGTGTAAGAAACTTTCTATGATACTTTGGAAACGTGTAAGGTCCCATAACTTAATGTTGACGAGAGTGCAGGCTCGCGCGGTTCGAGAAACACAGAGGTTAAGTAAATGAACTGAAATGGCGGAAGAACGGAGAGTATCGCAGATAGGTCAAACTCAAGATCTTGACAGGATAGAAATTGATATAGAACAAAAGGTATCGAGTACAGGTCACGAAATGGGACGTAGTGATAGAGTAGTGGGAATGGTAGCAGTTTCAAGATTGGTCTCATAGTCAGCGAATGCACAAAAACAAACTAATGACGGATCTAGTGGGTCACAAATATAGTCAGAGGAGGAGCAACTTCGGTACGTTGACCCGAATATAGTAACTTTAAACCAAACGGGACAGTTTCCAACAGAAAGAATGTGTGTAAGTGCGTCCGCACTGTGCAAGGAAGTCGGTGAAACGCCACGTGAAAGACGAGAACGGAAACATTTTCATCGAATACTGACAGGTGATGACAGCGACGAGTCAGATAGTATGTTTGCAATATTGAAGCAGCTCACTATGGTCGTAAAGCAGACAAATGCAGGGTTAGCAGACTTGAAAACCGAAACGGCGAATTTAGCAACACATACAGGGTTAACAGATTTGACGACCGGAACGGCAAAGCTCCAATTTAAAATTTACGCTGGGTTCGCAGAAGTCCGCGAAGATCAGCAAAAATTACGAACAGAAGTCAATGAACAGTTTACTGAAATCGTGACAGAGGCGAGAGACTCACGCGAGCTGATACAAGCGTTAATGACTGACCAGAGAAAGATGCGTTCTTACGTTGACCAGGTGCAGGATGCAGTATCTAACGTTAATCAAAGAGTGGATAAGTGAGCACGTAAGACGTCTGGTAAGGCGCAACAAATCGTGGAAGACTTCAATGTCAGAAAACGTGCCACGCGAGCCGCCTTCAAAAGATTTGACACACGCACTGAAAACATAGTCACGAAAAATCAGAAACAGTTTGAAGACCTTCGCACAGAACTGAAACAGTGTATCGAGAATCTTACAGAAAGTAGTAGCGAGACACCGGAATCGGTAGTATCATCCGATATATTAATGGACAGTAATACAAAAAGGAAAAACTCAGTTGTGCAATCTTCCGTAGCAGTAGCGGAAACACAAAAATGTCATGAGATTCCAGTCATACATCGACAGGAGGTTGCGTCTATAAGTACGGAAGCAAAACAAAAACAAATAGAGAAGGAACAGTTAGCACAGGGGAGCGAAGTAGGTGACGTGCGGTGACACCAGACAAGGGAGCGAGAAACGGTAGACGCGCGCATTCCGGCAGAGCGGCAGCCGACCCTCCGAAAGTACGCGGGTGACGCGAGAGCGGAGCAAATTGCAACGACACATCCACCAATTCCACAATTTCCGAGTTACAGCACAACAGGTTACACGCCGCAAGCTAAAGTGAGTCTAATAGAAAGGCAAAACACGGAACCAGTAACTGGAAATGTAAAAGAATCTTTCAAATAGCTACACGAGGAACGGTACGGTGTAGACATCTGCCCACGACTGCGTAGATACGATGCTAAACGGGACATAAATATGTCAGCTCAAGGCCCAAATGTGGCAGAACGAGTACAAGGAAACATGACACAATTGAAAGAAACATGTTATGATAACTTATGTTAAACACAAACGCCGAATGGCGGAAGAGAAAAATTTTACAATGATCACTTTTTGACAGTCAAAAAATTCCAACATTAAAAAGGAAGTGGGTACGGCTTTCATCCACGCACGTTCATAAATCAATTTCAGATCGGTTTACCAGAGCATTGGCCGCTTAGCCATAAACTTGACTTCATTTTTGGGCATATGGACGGAGCAATAGCGGAGACCACGCAGAGGGTAGCGGCGAACTGTCTTTCATATGGACAATATGAACAATTTAAAACTGCATTCTTGGAGCGGTACTGGTCCACAGAAACACAAAAGAGGAAGAAAGTATTTGTTGCTGCAGAAAGAGTTGCTCGAAAATTCCGTAAAAAAGAAACCCGTCAGATTTTTCGAAGATATGACAAACAAAAATCAGTGCTTTGATAATCCATACAGTGATGGGGAACTGATACGGATGTGCACAATGAAGTTACCGTTACTTTATCAGCAGTCATTGGTTGGTAGGGCAGGAGATAACATACAGGCATTTAAAGGAATTTTAAGAGAAGTTGAATTCATCTTCAGTGAAGATGACGCAAGGAAACAACGCACAAGCAGAGAAAACAATAGTAAAGGGAGTAACAGCAACCGATTAGGTTTTAATAATAACTCCAACGGTGAGAATAACATAGGAAAATGCAATGGTTTTGTAAGGAGTGGTAGTCGCCCATCGGAGAACAATAATAACTATGGTTTTGGTAACGCACACAGGGCAAATAACAATTATGGTTTCCGGGAACCGAGGAACTATAATGGGGGATTTGGTCCTAGAAACTACGGTGGTAACTATGATTCGAGATACAATCCCCGTGCAAATGAAGGCGGAAGGTTTAGAGGTTTTCAGCAGCCCAATCCAGGTTATTTTAGGTGGAAGTGGAAAGGCCAGAACGCAGAAAGATTGGGAAAATCAAACTTCAGCGGGACAAAACATGCGAAAAGAACTGACAGAGGAAGTCGAGATGAGGCCACCAAACCAGGTAAAAGACAAGATTGACGAGATGAGCGGTACGAGGACAGTCAGAACTAATTCTACAGAACAATGTAGTTAATTGAATAATGAAACAGCTAAATAGACTTAGTTTTGAAAAGCCAGGATTTTAAAGTAGGTTTAAGGGGAGATCCAATAAATGCATCAACATGTTGGGATTCAATTGACTGGGAATCGACTGACGATGATGAGAAACAGGAGTCAGAAACGGTGAATATAGACAGCAGGACAAAAATTGATGATGATGACCAAACTGTAGAAGATGTAGCGCGTTTATACGAAACGGAGAAAGAAACATTATGCCAAGAGAATAATGCAACGGTGGCAACACTGATAGTGATACATAAGGCAGATGAAAATTATATGTCAGGGACATATGAAGAAGTAATAGAGGCGTTTGACAAAGTTTATGGTAAAATAACTCCATCCCAAAAGATTAAGATGACAGGGGGTCAAAATTTTGACGGAAATAAAGTAATGGTAACAGACTGGTGGGAAAATCAATATGATTCGATCGAAGAGTAATTAATGCATGAGGATGAAACCAAAGCTCCTCATGAAGTGCAACCGATCATTCTGATTGTAGTAGGGAGCATACTTGTAGACGCCATTCTTGATACAGAAAATGAAATGACGGCGATTTCAGAACTCTTTATGAAATGTAACGCTGAACAGGCACTACCAGAATTATGGATGAAACAGGTTAAAGTCAAAGGACCGATCATGGGTGCGTCTGCGTCGATTCATAGGCAAACGAGGGTAACTTTTTCATGTCAGGGGGAAGAAATATAGGCGAATTTGGTAATTGTGCCGGGGTGTTTCTACCAAAACCTTGTACCATTAGGAACTTTCAATGCGAATTCCAAGGGAAAGAACACAAGCCATTTAGAGTACCACCTTACACTATTCCATTATGTTACAGGAAACAAGTATTTGCAGAACCAAACAAAATGATAGAAGATGATATTATTGAAACTGCAACTTCACCATACAACATTCCCTTACAAATTGTAGATAAGAAGGATGGGAGTATTAAGATAGTCGTGGATGAAAGAAAAATAAATTCCATTATCATTCCTGAAAACGATAGCCCAGAAAAATTAGCAGTTGCAAAAGTTCTTCCCTTGATTTGCGAGCTAGTTTTTGGCAAATACAACTAACACCTGAATGCAGAAAGTATACGGACTTCATCGCGTTTGGACGCAGTTATCAATACAAAAGACTCCCCTTCGGTTTGAACATATCCTCTGCTGCTTTTATAAGAGGTTTAGGAACTGTTGGATAAAGAACTCCAACAGCGTCTCACCTGTTATGTTGATGACATTTTAGTAGCTGAGTCATCCTGGAAACTCCATAATGAGGTACTTGATAAATTACTAAGGACATTAAAAGAACGTGGAGTAACCGTAAATATAAAGAAATCCAATTTTGGAAATAAAAGGATTGAGTTTTAGGCAATATTATCACTAAACAAGGGATTGAATCCAACCCTAACAACCTATAAGCCATACAGAACATAGGAACGCCATATAATAGAAAGACATTGCGTGGTTTCTTGGTACTGATTAACTTTTATAAAAGAATCATTTGGGTAGAATCCCTTGCTACCCCAAATTTATGTGCGTTGACCAGTAAAAAGGTGCCTTGGGTATGGGATGACCAAGCAGAACAGGAATTCCAATTACTAAAAAGATCCCTGGTAAAACCACCACTTATAGCGCATCCCGATTTAACGAAAGAATTCTGTATGGCAACTGACAGTGCGAAAACCGGCTTGGGTGTGGTACTCTTACAACAACAAGAGGAACACGGACAGCGGGTCACAAAAACAATAGCCTTCACTGGTCGTATCCTCACAAAATGTGAAAAAATTATTCAGTCACGGAATTAGAAGCGCTGGCAGTAGTATGGGGGTTTCGCAGATTTAGATACTTTCTGTTTGGGCTAAAAACCAATGTGTTCACAGACCATAAAGCACCAGAATTCCTGTTAAATGCCAAACTCTTGCCTGGGAGACTAGGTCGGTGGATGTTGATGTTGCAGGAATATGATTTTCAAATCATTTATGTACCTGGACCTTCAAATGTCATAGCTGACATCCTCTCCGGATTGCCAGAAGGGGTTAACAAAAACAGAATGAATGATACGGAAGAAGAGCAAGTACTTATGTGTTATCTGAAAAATGTGGCCTTTGAGAACTAACAAGGGAAGTTGTGTGGAACTATGCAAAAAATAAGCAAAATATACGAACTGAGTAGTCCATGCGCAAGATAGGTAACATCAAGGACAGCATGAGTTTAGGGGAGCCGTGGTCCCGTGGTTAGCGTGAGCAGCTGCGGAACCGGAGGTCCTTGGTTCAAGTCTTCCCTCGAATGAAAAATTTAATTTTTTATTTTCTTAAAATTATTATCTGTCCGTCCATCCGTCCGATGCGAGGTAACTGCGCCGTAGTATGGATTCGAAAAATATTCATTGACCTTGTTATTGAAGTCGCGAGCTATATTGGCTGGATTCATATTGCCCACGGAATACATCTCACGAATTTAATGCACTCTCGTCCAAAGTAGCGAACAGTCAACTGTCAACCAGGGAGCCTCGATAGCAGGAATACTCTCTCTTCCGTGCGCTGTAGTCGACTGACGTGTGTTTCAATGTTTGTTTAGGTGTAGCGTCCCCATACTACGGCGCAGTTACATCGCATCTGACGGACGGACAGATAATAATTGTCTCAAAACAGAAAATTAAAATTTTCACTCGAGAGAAGACTTGAACCAAGGATCTCCTATTCCACCGCCGCTCACGCTAACCACGGAACCACGGCGCTCCGGAGCCCACACCGTCCTTCATGTTGCCTATCTTGTGCATGGACTACTCAGTTTGTATATTTTGCTTATTTTTTTCATAGTTCCACACAACTTCTTCCTATTTTCTCGATTGACCTGTGCTCATTTTTTCAAGGCCTATCCACTGTGCCAACTTATAACTAAATCTGAGGGGGGTGCGATGGGGAGGTTCCCTTGTAAGTCACCAATTCCTTGAAACAGTTAGGAAGGGAACAGGACAAAGACCCAGACCTAGCCAAAATTAAGCGGAAAAACAGGGAATCACGGGATATTAGACAATTTTGTCTCGTAAGGGACACTGTATTATTCTACAGACTTTGACACAAATATAAGTTTATGGGTAGTATGCATACCACAGGAATTGATAAACAAGTACATTTGGTATACTCATTTGAGTAACAGCCATGTTGGACCTAAGAAATATTTTTTAAAATTAAAAATATCTTGTCACTTCGCAAATATGGGGCGAAGAATCAGACAGGTTCTAGCTCAGTGTAAGAAATCCCAGAGAGCTAAACATGTAACATTTCAAACGAGACCACCAACGTCCCCTATCATTCCGGAGAAATTGACACATATAGCAGCGACAGATCTCATGGGCCCACTATAACGTATACAGAAAGGTCACGTGTTTATTCTTGTAGTCATAGAATTAACTTCAAAATACGTGACATTTGCACCCTTGAAGAAGGTAACAGACAGGAGCATAAGCAAAGCGCTGACACGAAATTTCCTTCGACAAGTCGATCGAGTCGATAAAATGTTATCGAACAATGGACCGCAATATCGTTCAGCACAATGGCAAAACACTCTGTGACGACATAAAGTTAAACCTATTTACATTTCCAGGTACAAACCAGGCGCCAACCCAGCTGAACGAACGATGAAAGATTTAGGAACCCTCTGTCGTTTATACTGTAGTAAGCAGCATAATACCTGGGACAGACATTTGTGTGACTTCCAATGAAATGCCACATAGCAGTACATTGTTACCCCCAATTACTGTTCTTAAAAATAAATCACCACCAGGTAAAATCCGAGAAATAATTAAATTCCCTCCAGTACCCCGTGTACAGCATCAGCATGTAGTAAAATTAGCACTGAGCAGTCTGAATGCTGCTGCGTTAAAGAGAAAGGACCGAGCGGACAGAACGGCAAACACATGAGTATTTTTACCGGGACAAAAGGTACTCGTAAAAACACAACACCTCTCTAGAAATAAAAAACACCAGAAACACAAATTCGTTTCGGTATACAAAGGTCTCATGGAAGTGAGTAAAGTAGTCCAAAATAACGCTGTCGAAATGATTAACCCAAAGACAGGAAAAGCATTAGGTTGCACCACATGAGTCATTTAAAGTTATACAAAGGTTAGACCAAAGAAACTGAAAACGAAGAATAGAAAAGAAAGTAAAAGACACACAAGTAAAAAAATTAGCTTGTATGTACGTCAATTAATTAAATGAAATAAATTTCGTAAGGAGGTAAATTAATAATGATAATGAAAAGACAGGAAAGTAACAACGTATGTAACTCTTCTGCAAACGAAATGTGTTCTGGGGAAAAGACTTGAACGTAAGATGAAAAATAGAGATCAGCATGTGGATAGTTTAGCGAAATAGTAGTAGATTCTCTCTTAAAGACGTAGTGTGAAGGAGGAGCAAGTATATTTTTGTAGAAGGAAAAAAGTGAAGAAGTAGGTAGGAAATAGATGATTATGGGGGAAGGAGGTAAGCATTTTAATTTTTGCTCTGTCGAGGACGTGAAGAAATAATTGAAGAGATATTTTGGGGAATATGTGAAGCATATAGGATTTGTGGAAGATACCACAATCTGATTTTGAAATAGAAAGATGAGAGAAAGAAGAATAAGAAGTCGTTAGGAGGTAACTATTAGGAAAGAGAATTGAAATATTAAGATAAGCAAGAAACATGTTATTTCATAGCAGGAGGTAGAACAGTAGGAGCTTAAGTTGACCTAGAAAAGATTTCTATATGGAAGAATACAATGAGGGAAGATAGGAATGTAAAAGTTTGCGATCGAAAAATTGGGAGGAAGGGATAAGTACGAGGTTAAAAACAATACAACAGAACAATAAAGATGGTTTTTGATGGGCAATAACAAAATATATATAAAGTGTATTTTGAGGTTCTGTTGCACCTAAGGACAAAAAGAAGAGATTGCAGAGAAAAAGACGCTGTAGTCGGAGTCAAGGTGCGAAGATTTCAAAACAACATAATATACCTGTAGTTAGAAAAAAGAAATGGTTACTAACATACTAACCGTTATCACCATCAATCACACTCTTACTATCCATCGTGATGAAGATAAGGAAACCATGACCTTTATATTATACTAGAAATGTTAAATGAAAAAAGGGGAAGCTAATTTGTGATAGAATTAATGATACCTTTTGTAAAGTCATATAAAAAATTTGTTTGATGTTTTTAAAGTTGATATCATAATCTAAGGATGTAAGGAAAGTAAAATTGCCACATGTTGGAGACGAGATCTGCAGCCAAGGTGCAGCATCATTGCGGCCAGGTCGACGACGAGACTGAGGAGAGCGGTTAGGCGTGAGAGAAAGGAACACTGAGTGTGAGTGCCTGGTACGTCAGCTTACGAGATAACAAAAGAAGAGGCCTTGGTGGAAACGACGTTCCTAGAGGATAACTCCTTTGTGGAGAAGTTTGGAGAGATACAACGCAGCCTGAGTGCAGGCATCTTGCACTCTGAAGTGAGCTATATTCCTACCTATTCAAAACTGCATATGAAGGAATACAGAATGTCCACCAAACCGGAACGGAGGCGGACATATTACGGCGAGGACGAGCGGAAGCTTAGATTCACCACAGGAAGAAGAAGAAACGAGTTTCTGTAACTCAATGTGCTGAATAGCAGAAACTGTCATCAGACCATACGAAATTCAACATCTGCTTGACAACCGCTGACAACACATGGCACGAAGCAGGGGAAGGATGGAAGGCTGTTCAACTTATCTATATGAACAACCGATAACAATGATGACTAGACAACAACTGTGAAGAATATGCCATGAGAACGGAGAAAAGACAACGATGTTAAACAGATCTTCAATCATAACTCCCAGTCCAGAGACGAATGAAGACACAAGTATGAAGACATGAAGAAAAACCAAGAACAGAAGACACAACGCAGAAGATTTGGAAGAAAGAAGAGCCTGGACCAGAAGAGATCAAGAAAACTTTTCAAATCCCTTCATATAAAAGACCATTATTACATTTAACTACCAGCGAGAATATAATTTAACTGTTCTAATAGCATATATGTTCGATGTTCTTTATGGTAGATTTGCAACGCTTTCAGATACTAGAAAGATGGAAGAGAACAACTCGTATGGAAATCTACCGACGAAATGACCCACGGTGAATCGGCATAAGGATTCGACGAATATGGAAGCGGAAAAGTTTTGGCGGCAAAAATAGGATCTCCACTTCAACTGTTCCTTTATACATATGCCTGTGCACATGCATAATGGAACAACGGGTACCACGCATTCACGACACACTCAGACCTTCAGAACTTTCTCTCTGCCAACCGTCAATCCGTTCTCGATGGGAACATGGCGAGGCACAGGCAACCGTCATGCCACACTCAACGGAAACGCGGCGAGACGCATACCAAGCGTCATACCATACTCAAAGGAGACACGGTGAGGCACACAGCCGACCGTCATTCCACGTTCGACGGAAACACGCCGAAACACTTGAAGAGAAAGTGAACCATGGTACAGATAGGAGAAAGAACTGTTTGTGACAGACTACTATCTAGAAAAAAGGGACAACAATTTAAATTCTTATTGTATTTAAAGATATGTTAATGTAAACTTTTCCTGTGTTAGTGATAAATCTTTATTAATGATGTTTGGTTGCTCATTTTGACATGTAAATAATATTTCCTTATATTGCAGTTTTTTTCAACTTGTTTAAATTAAGAAAAAAGTACTATTAACAATTTTTGAGTGTAGTGTCTTCATAAAAATACATAGGGTAGATAAACGTGAATGGATTTACCTATTGCAGGATGTCAATGTAAGGCTTGTAAAGTAAAAATTAGGTTTAGAAATTCAGTGTTTGTGAAAGTCAATGTTGATAATTTTTGTAAAGTCATGATACATAGAATTCAGGTTTCTGGAGAATGTAAATAGAATCATAAATAGGATTATATCTGTAAAATCACGAGATAGGTTGACATATAGCTTATAAAGTTTAATTGTAAGAATTAAACATGTTTTCGATTATGTGTAATCTAAAAGAAAAAAAGTATCATTTTTTATAAAATGAGGAAGATAATATTAAACGAATTTTTCCAAAACTTCATTACATATCCATCACCATTTAACATAAATTAAATGAATAAAACAGAACTTCCTCAAAATAAAAAGAAAAATTTTCAAATGATACAAATTTTTAAAGATACGCCCATTTTTTGAATTTCAATGTACTCAAATATATTTGAAAGAAAACAATTCCTTAAAACAGTTCAATAGAATAGTACAAAAGATCAGAAAATCAAGTGCGAGGTCAATGAAGGATATTGAACAGAACCACTGCATAAATTATAATAAATATTAAGATAGGAAGTTGGGCAGTAAATATCTCAATTGCACTGTCTTCAATCAATCCCTCAACCGTGATTAACCCAGTACAAAATTGAAGTCAGAAGGAGAGGATACGTAAGGTGACAGAATAAATGGTCAGATTTGCACCTTACATGGGACCTTTACAAATCGCAATGAGAAGGTGAGGATGACACCTAATGTAAATCAACAGTTATGAGAACATTTGCCTATCAATATGTATCAAAAAGGGATGACAGTCAATCGACAGTAATTAACACACTATTCGTATACAATGCAAGCGGAAGGTAGAAACAGGAACACCAGTCAAGTCACTTTTAGTTTTGAAAATCCAGCTCCACAATGGCGTAGCGAAGCCGCACTGCAGGAGTTACACCGGAAACCACTTAAAAGGGTGGCAGGAAGGAGGACAGCGAACCCAGGCCAGGTGATTCAAGCTGGAGGGCCGCCTAGCGAGGGTATCGGTACAAGAGCAGAGAAGAAGCTTTAGAAAACTGTGTTTCGAAATTCCAACGGGATACGAACAAAAGCAAGTGATGCATTTTCGTCCAGTGAGTGTGACACACGGAAAGGTCAATGTACTTTAGGCATCTAGAACAGACACAAAACGTCCAATTGGCGGACACTCTCTAGGAAGGAGAAAACTGCTGAAGTTTCGATGCAGTTTCATAGAAGGGACTTTGCGATTGGTAGAGGGTGTTTCTACAAAAGAAGATGAACGCTCCTATTGGTCGAAAAAAGCCGTGACGTGAAAAAGGAACCCTAGTGGAGGGAGGCAGTTCTGCCATGTGAGGACAAGAAAGAAGTATTGGGGGAGGGACTCTTCTCTGAACTAGCATCGAGTGCAGGACGGAGAGCTTAATGCTTCGTACAATGCAGAGCAGAAATTGGTGTGGACACTGCATTCACAGCCGCTGCACTCCAGCTAAATTTAGCTGTAGCAACGTTTAGAACTTACTGTGGAGAAACGAACAAGCCAAATTAGTGAGGACTGAGAGGGCACTATAATATGCATGCTGCTCCAACCATGTGTGTGCATATCGCCTCATAATTTGACTAGGGCTGAGTACATGTTTTCTCGCATAACGAGAAACATAGGAAAATTTTCTGCTGGAAAGCTTAGCAAAGGCCAGATTAGTTTTGTAGGAATTTCAGTGGGAGAGAGCGTCCTTGCAGACAGCAGTACATCACAGCTTAAGGTGAATACCGCGTGTGCAGAGGCGTAAACTTCGTAGGTTCACCAGCATGCGTCCACTGTAAACTCGAACGGCCTTGGGTAATCTTGTGCTGAAATTTGTCACTTGACTAACCATCCACCGTAGACTTGATTGTCATCCTAAATAGTACCGAACTTTGTACCGGAATCGGACGATTTTCATAGTACTGACCAACATCATAACGTATGTGTAGGAGCAATTTTGTAAAGAAACGTCCAATTAAACTTTCATATTATTGTGCTTAGGATCAATGTTTTTTCAGAGAGTTAATATTTAACATCGTTTGTATAAACCTATTCCACTTTTTTATTTTGGCAAGATGCGTTATACATTGCACTGTTTTTATGTTAGCGAGTTGAAAACTGTGTGAAATGCTGTAATTTGGTGAGAAATATTGCGACATTAAACTTGTCATTTCACCTCACACAGTTGTTCTCAATTCAAGAATAAGGAAGCAAAAACAAACCCCTGCAACCATTACGTCATCATGACAAAAATATTCGTTACACGAAAAAAAATTTCACTCAACGTCAAAATACTGACTTGCGTAAAGATGCTAGTGAACAGTTCCTCACTGACCACAGTCTCCTCTTTAGCGTATGTATGTCTCCAGACAAACTTCCGCATCGGCATGTATACAGTGTTATGAGCAAGCAGACACAACGGAATACAAACATAGCTTGAACACATTGTAATTGCCGAAGTTTACATGTGCATCAGCAAGTGATGAATGGATGGGCAGTTTTATTTTTCTGCGCCAAACAGCGAGGTCACTGCGAGGTTTCACAATATATCAGTACGGGTGGGCAATACTGATAAAATTAAAATGAAAGAGTCTACATTAACGAGCAAAAAAGCTGAAATATTGCAGATAAGTTCCTGTATGTGTTATCGTGGTATTGTGGTACATTTAAAATATTATTAACCGTTGAGTTCATAAATATGGCTAGTTGACAGGGTAGTTACTACGATGAACCATCCATCCATAAACATACTGTAATCTCCATTCAGTTAAACTGAGCAAAGTTAATTTATATGCTGACAGTATTTAACTTTGCTAACCGCATATGCTGCGCAGAGTGGCCGCGCGGTTTGAGGCGTCATGTGACGGACTGCGCGGTCCCTCCCGCCCGAGGTTCGAGTCCACCCTCGGGAATGGGTGGGTGTGTTGTTCTTAGCATAAGTTAAAGTAATGTGTAAGTCTAGAGACTGATGACCTAAACAGTTTGGTCCCTTACGAATTCACACACATTTGAACATTTTTAAGCGCATACCCGATGGACGTATTGGCGAAGGAAATAAATAAGACAGCTAACGTTGCATCTAAGGACTCGTTTTGATACGTACTAAGCCATTCTACATGCCTTGAAATATGCCGTAGAAGATTACTTGGAATGCAATGACTGCGTTTTATTGTCAGAGCACTTAAATGATGCGACAGGTGCAGTAAACAGACTGTCTATACTACGCTCATCGTCCCCCTTCTGCAGTACCGCTGCTCGGTATGGTATCCTCAACACATAAGATTGATGGAGGATATCGATAAAGTTGAAAGAATGGCTACTCGCGTAGTATTATCACGAAATATGGAAGAGAGTGTCACAGATATGATATGCGAGATGAGATGGCACTAATTAAAACAAAGGCCTTTTTTCATTGAAGCGAAATCTTTTCATGAAATTTCTATATCAAACGTTCTCCTACGAATGCGAAAATATTTTGGTGACACTCACATAGGGAGAAATGATCATAAAAAAGGAAGATAAATCAGAGCTCACACAGAAAAATTGAAGTGCTCGTTTTTCCAGTGATCTCTTAGAGGGTGGTATGGTAGAGAAATAATAAGAAAGGGGTTCGATGAACATTCTTCCAGGCAGTGAAGTGTGGATTGCAGATGTTCCAAAGCTGTTGTGAAAGATATGGTGTAGAATACTTTTCATAAAAAGGTCTTGAGGATAAAATACGCAAATAGCATTATTATGAAAAATTATCAGAGGAGGTATGGACGCTGTCTATGTATCTTAATTATTATAGTTAAGTCTAGATAGCCAAAATTTACGGTAGATGTACAAGACGAGTCGCAAAATGCTCAGAGCTAATGTTTCCTTATTTTATGGCGATTATTGTTGAAGCAGATTTATACGTTGGTAAGTATCCGTACGAGATTGCCTGGAGTTTATATGATCCCTCAATTTTTTAAAGTGAATAAAATTGCAGTTTTCGAGTAATTTTACACTTGAATACTTTCGATAGGTATTTCTCATGATTTTGGGACCAGTTCACGGTGGATTAAAGGCAAAAAGAAATGCGTGGTGGATGTTAATGGATGCACTAGTGTAATCATGGTTTCAGTCTTCAACAAATTCATAGTTCAAGGAAAATTACTAAGAAGTAAATATTATTTCATGTTGCTGTTAGCTGATGCTCTTAACTACCATTGCTTTTTCTAAATATATCCGAGGTGGTGACCACGACATTATCAAGGTTTTATCTTTCACAAGTAGTTTTTTTAGTGCGAAAGTAGTGGTGGTTGATGGAGTCATATAATTAACGCCTCTCAGTGCCCAGTAGTCCGCGATTGAAGTCAGTATTCTAGCATTACGGCGCGGAGTTAGAGCTGAGTGGTGGGTGCGGTACTTCTCCGCTTTATTGCCTGCCACTCTCGTCAGCGTCCCCGCCGCTGCCTCCCGTCAATTTACCTCGCAGGCAGTAACGCGATACGCCAAACAGTGGTGCCGGCGGATCCGCTCTTTGAAGCTCGCCCTCCGCCGGGCCGGGTGAGGACGCAGCCCTAAAGCGGCTCCTGGCGAATGGAGGCCTCTCGCCGCGGCAGCCGCCATTCGCCGCCTGCCAGGATTGCTCCCCGTCGAGGCCAAATTACTTCAGCGCTCCCGGCTCCTATCCCACTTGACGCCGTGCAGCGCCGTGACAAATGAGCAACGGTCGGCTCACTGGCTCTCATTAGGGCGCGGACAGCGTGTCCGATTGGTGTCATCCAATTCGAGGCGGTGCCGCGTGACTTTGCCTACGTGAACTATAATATACGTGAAGTTGCGAGAGGAATTCCCTGAGTTATTTGTGGGATGTTCGTGACGGACAGGACTAGCCGCTGCTTGAAGCGTACAAACCTCTGCTGAATCTTTTCTTAAGGGGGACGTTCATGAAACTGACCGAAAATGTCAATTTTCAGCTTACCTTTTACTTATTAGAAGAACTCATAGACAACAAGTTCCCAAAATTTCGATGGCGAAATCGCATCCGAAATGCCCGAGAAATAATTAAATATGTTGTATGACCTTCCTACCGTTCCCACTTTAATAGTATCTCGGTGGACTATGATTCGGTAGATTACTTCGAAGCAAACTTGCACGGGATACGTCTAGAAGTCTGTGATATATATTCGTTGGTTTTATAGATCGTCTGTGACTCTGTTTTGTATCTTAGAAAAAAGAAGAAACCAGCTGCTTTGGTGACGAAGAAGTAGTTCTAGTCTTGTGCTACTGACGGAGATTTACGCAAGTGTTCGAGGCTTTCACCGTTCGATAAAGCCACGGCCACAAAAACACGTATAAATGGATAATTTTAAGCCGACCGCTGTGACCAAGTTGTTCTAGGCGCTTCAGTCCGGAACAGCGCTGTTGCTACAGTCACAGGGTCGAATCCTGCCTCGGGCAGGGATGAGTGTGATGTCCTTAGGTTAGTTACGTTTAACTAGTTTAATGTCTAGGGGACTGATGGCCTCAGATGTTAAGTCCCATAGTGCTCAGAGCCATTTGAAACAATTTTGAACATTTTAAAGAATCACAGGTGTGTTCATCGCAATTCCAGAATCCAAATGAGTCTTTAAATTCACTCACATGGCTACGATGTCCTAAAACCACATTTTCATTTGATGTAGTTGTGAGAATTGCAATTTATGATGCAGTTCCTGTATTTCATGATGGGAACATAAGGAGGATGAAGGTATTACCGAGAATGGGCTTTCAAACAGGAAATTTTACTCAAGATGTTTTGAGAAAAATAGATTTACAGTGCCTCTCTGCAGCTGAAAAGTCAGTCGAAGACGTGACAAAGGAAAGAAGACAGAAAGAAAACCAGAAGACAAGTTTTGAAGGAAAAGAGGACCCTGAGTATAAATCTAGTGTACTAATGTCTGGGGCTTTCTGAGGAGGTGTAATTAGAATAAAATGTTAGGTTGAACTTTAAATTGCATTTCCAGAAAATTATGTTCTTTCTTTTAAGAAGTTTATGTACCTTTTGCTACGAATCCTTAAAGTGTAGAATTATGAAAGTTTGAACACTTACTTCTAAAACCCAATACATGTGGCCTCAAAAGCACATTATGAAATTCTGAGTCTAGGCTGATATATTGGGCAAAATGAACGGAATTTTGCATGAATTTTTTTATTATACTTACAGAATTATAATTAAAAGTTCTTAATATTCTCCTCTTCCATAAATTCAATAAACTTCATGACAGAAACTTACTACATATGCAAGGAAATTAAACAGAGAAGTTTTTTTTAGAAATCTCTTGGATGATTTCTGAAATAGATGTACATATATTGTTTTTGAAAATAAAACTTTCAAAATGCATCAAAAAAAAGTTAACTATATACAGGGTGAGTCACCTAACGTTACCACTGGATATATTTCGTAAACCACATCAAATACTGACAAACCAATTCCACAGACCGAACGTGAGGAGAGGGGCTAGTGTAATTGTTTAATACAAACCATACAAAAATGCACGGAAGTGTGTTTTTTAACACAAACCTACGTTTTTTAAATGGAACCACGTTAGTTTTGTTAGCACATCTGAACATATAAACAAATACGTAGTCAGTGCCGTTTGTTGCATTGTAAAATGTTAATTACATCCGGAGATATTGTAACCTAAAGTTGACGCATGAAACCTCCGACGTTCAGTTGCGTGTTGTAACAAACATGGGCCACGGTCGGCGAGCAGCATCTGCCGGGACATGTTTACGATGATGACCGTGTTTACGAGTGTGGCTGTAGTGCACTGTTGTGGTTTGGTCTAGCTGTCGCAGTGTCCGCATGTACCGCTTGCTGCTATTGTTATTCTGCATTCGTCTCCACACGCAGACCAACTGTAGTAAACCGTGTTACCAGACGTCTGTGATAGTGTAGTGTTGTAGGAACTGTGACCATGGTGTATTCTAACTCTGAAAAGGCGGAGATGATAGTCATCTATGGCAAGTGTCGACGAAATGCAGCTGAAGCCCGCAGGGTGTATGCAGAACGGTACCCGGACAGAGAGCATCCAACGTGCCGCACATTGCAAAACATCTACCGCCAACTGTATGCAACAGGTATGGTCGTAGCACGCAAACGGGTCCGTAACAGGCCCGTCACAGGAGAAGCGGGTGCAGTTGGTGTGTTAGCTGCTGTTGCCATGAACCCACGCATGAGTACACGGAACATTACGAGAGCCGGTGGACTGAGTCAAAGCAGTGTCATGCGCATACTGCATCGTCACCGCATTCAACCGTTTCATGTGTCGCTACATCAGCAATTACATGGTGATGACTTTAATCATCGAGTTCAATTCTGTCAATGGGCATTAACAGAGAATGCGTTGCAGTTATACCTGTTTACCAATGAAGCGGGTTTCACAAACCACGGGGCAGTGAATCTACGGAACATGCATTACTGGTCCGTGGACAATCCTCGCTGGCTCAGACAGGTAGAGCGACAGCGACCGTGGACTGTAAACGTATGGTGCGGAATCATTGGCGACCACCTCATTGGTCTTCACTTCATTGCAGGGGCCCAAACAGCTGTAACATACATCGCGTTTCTACAGAATGATCTGCCAACGTTGCTCGAAAATGTCCCACTGGAAACGCGAGGACGTTCGACGGGCGTTTCATAGGACGTGGAGGACGCATAAATTGGCCAGCCCGTTCTCCTGATCTTACACCTATAGACTTCTTTCTGTGGGGTACGTTAAAGGAGAATGTGTACCGTGATGTGCCTACAACCCCAGAGGATATGAAACAACGTATTGTGGCAGCCTGCGGCGACACTACACCAGATGTACTGCGGTGTGTACGACATTCATTACGCCAGAGATTGCAATTGTGTGCAGCAAATGATGGCCACCACATTGAACATCTATTGGTCTGACATATCGGGACACTCTCTATTCCACTCCGTAATTGAAAACGGAAACCACGTGTGTACGTGTACCTCACCCCTCGTGGTAATGTACATGTGCGTCAGTGAAAAAGACCAATAAAAAGGTGTTAGCATGTGGACGTAATGTGCTGTTCCAGTCTCTTCTGTACCTAAGGTCCATCACCGTTCCCTTTGGATCCCTACGTAATTCGGTGCTCTCCGATACACACAATCGAACAGCGGAGGAGTGGTACTCAAGCGTCAACTTTAGGTTACAATATCTCCGGATGTAATTAACATTTTACAATGCAACAAACGGCACTGATTACGTATTTGTTTATATGTTCAGATATGCTAACAAAACTAACGGCGCTCCATTTAAAAAAAAACGTATGTTTGTGTTAAAAAACATACTTCCGTGCATTTTTTTATGGTTTGTATTAACCAATTACACTAGCCCCTCACCTCACGTTCGGTCTGTGGAATCGATTCGCCAGTATTTGATGTGGTTTACGAAATATATCCAGCGGTAATGTTAGGTGACTCACCCTGTGTACATACATATATACTTTACATGAGATTAAAACGTTTAAGGCGAAGGAACTTAACAGTACATATTAACAGTAAATTACATAAACCTAGGAACTCAACAGTAAATGTAAAGCATAGCACAAAATTTCATTCCACATCTTCACAATTGTGGATTTGGTGCTTCTTTTAAATAGCGTGTGTTTTTCATAAACTTTCCCTCTCTTAAGGACATAAGCAGGCAGATGAAACTTCCTTCCAGATTAAAAAGTGTTTTTCAGATGGGACGGAGCTTTTCCAATATCCTTCTAACAGTGGTTGTCCCGCAAAGTATGCAGAACACACGTGAAATTGAGATTGTAGGAGGCACGTGCAGGTGGAAGTAAAACTGTGACGTACGACAGCGGGTCGTGGCTGGATAGCTCATTGCATAAAGAGTGTGTCCTTGTCAGACAAGGCCTCAGGGATCGAATCCTGGTCCAATACATAGTGTTCGTCTTCCACGAACTTAAAAATTAGTGCTCATTTTGTTGTAGAGTGACAATCGATTCTAAAAATTGCAGGTGGTGATTTAAAGTCCCATTATATATGAAGTTGCTATATCTAAATTTACATAAATACTCGATACATTTCGTTTCGATTCGATAGTCCTGTTTCAATCGTGGGTAGCACAACTGTATAAGCTCGAATTTCTCAATGGCGTGTTCATTTCGGGAGACTTGTGTGAAAAGATGTAAAACATATTGGTAGTGAAACCCTACGTTATGCACAGTGCCACCTTTGCAGCGTATCCATAAGATTGACCCTGTGACAAAACACACTGCTCAGTATTGAGTGTGCTCTAATTTCTGTGCTACTCCTAGCTGATAACGATACAAAAGAAGTAAACCTCCATACACTATTTTGATAATGCTAAAGTTTCTTTTATCTTTAATGATTTTGTAGCAATGACGCAGCAGACAGCAGTAGTTTCAACCAATTTTAATAAAGAAATACCAGTTTCGTGGCTTGAAGCCACATCAATATACAACCTGTGATGCCACGTACAAGCAACATTTTTGCACAAAAGCGCCGTGTTAACTGGCATCCGGTCCTGTTCCCTGCCTCATAGATTAGTTGCGGTTCTTTAGGCTCTTGGTAATACGTTTAAAAATAAATATAAATCTAATCATCGTGATTTTCTTTTCTTTCCGTTGTTAATTTTATGATACACCCTGTGTACAAATGTAGCACTCCGGGCACCTGGACTCACGTGGGGACCTCACATGCGCTGACGCTCACGGCGGACATGTCATCTTGTGTCTCAGTGCGCGACCGACCAACCGATCGATCCAACTGCTAATGACCGTTGCCTGAGCAACTCGAGCAGACTGGCGCCCTAACGCGCAGACTCAGATGCAGGAACTCAACCCCGACCGGACGACTACTAGCGGAGTTCTGTTACTGGCGGAGGGGCAAGACTCTCATTTTGCCGGCGTTAAAGTTTGATCCAATCCACAGACATACTAGCACTCCGAACGACAGACAGACACTGACTGCCCCACACTGAGCCAGCTTACCAACTCACCGACTGGTGAGTTCTTTTTTTTTTCTTTGTTGTGATTTCATTCCCCTACCCCATATGGGCAGGGGAGGGCTGTCAGCGGCATAATCCGCCGCTCTTCAGCCGAGTGACATGGCAACTAAAATAAGAATAAAATGTTACATACGTAAGGCGATAAAAAGGGGAAGATAAAACAGAGTAAAGGGAGAAAATGGAGGTAAAAATAGATTGACATGGATACGTTAATGGGGGGCAGTTAAAATTCACCAGAAAGTTAAAAAAAACACAGTTGGCGAGTCTTAAAACACAGAGAAGACACTGAATGGATATGCACAGGTTAAAAGTCGGCCACAGTATTAAAAACACTCCAGAACAACACACTTAAAATCCACTTGTAGCACATATGACGAAGAATAAAACTGCCAGGTGGGACCTGCTGAGGGAATGGTCAGAGAGGATGGAAAAGGAGGGGAGAGCAAGGGGCAGCAGGGGAAGCGGTGGGATGAAGAGAGTAGGGGCGTCAGTGGGTACATGGAGAGGCAGGAGACACGTGGGGTGGGAGATGAAGAGGGAAGACAGTGCAGGAGGGAGTGCAGAGACACTGAAAGGGGGCACAAGAGAGGGAGGGGGAGTAGGAGGAGGAAGCCGCTCAGGAGGAGAGAGGGCGAGGAGAGGGAGCCCTGAGGAGGAGGCAGGAAGATGGGGTTAGAGTTGGTAGGAAGGGTAGATGTCAGGGGGAAGCTCATCATCCGGGAGGGGTATACGGTGGAAGTTGTGTTGGGATAGGAGATGGAGGGTGTAGAGATGGAGAGAGGGTGGGACACAACGGTAAAGGCGTGGGAACTGGTTCTGGGTGGAGAGGAAGGGAGACACCAGGGGGTGAGGTGGATCAAGGCGGCGGACAATATATAGTGTGCGGATGTGTTCAAGGAAAAGGAGAAGGTGGGGGAAGGGGACGAGGTCGTAGAGGATGCGTGTGGGGGACAGAAGGCGGACGCGGAAGGCGAGGCAGAGCGCATCGCGTTCGAGGATTTGGAGGGCGGAAATCCAAGCTACGCTGGCATAACAAAGGATGGGGTGGATCAAGGATTTGTAGGTGTGAAGGATGGTGGAAGGATGCAGACCCCACGTCCAGCCGGACAGGAGTTTCAGGAGGCAGAGGCGGTTGTGAGCTTTGTTTTGGATGGTGAGAAGGGGAGCCCAGGTGAGGTGGCGGTCGAGTATGAGGCCAAGGTATTTGAGGGTAGGAGTGAGGTGGATAGGACGGCCATAAATGGTGAGGTAGAAATCATGGAGGCGGAAGGAGCGGGTGGTGTGGCCTATGATGATCGCCTGGGTCTTGGAGGGATTGATACGGAGGAACCACTGGTTGCACCAAGCGGTGAATTGGTGACTGGCGAGCTCATAGCGCCCCTTAAATGCACGTGAACAGGTAACCTTTCCCCTTTCTCACCTTTCTAACCCCATCTTCCTGCCTCCTCCTCAGGGCTCCCTCTCCTCGCCCTCTCTCCTCCTGAGCGGCTTCCTCCTCCTACTCCCCCTCCCTCTCTTGTGCCCCCTTCAAAGCTGCGACTGCCACAGCGGCGCCACCGCCAGAAACGCAGGGCGACTGCTTCACACTACGCACTGCGGCGCGCTCTTCCTAACTGCAATTTTTACCAGGGTCACAGGTGTTTGACATAATGTTACAAAACTATCATTCCACCGTCCCCCTCCAGTAGCTGCGTGGTCAGCGCGACAGAATGTCAATCCTAAGGGCCTGGGTTCGTTACCTGGCTGGGTCGGAGATTTTATCCGCTCAGGGACTGCGTGTGATGTTGTTCTAATTATCATCATTTCATCCCCATCGACGCACAAGACGGCGACGTGGCGTCAAATCGAAAGACTGGCACCTGGCGAGGGTTCTAACTGACGGGAGGCCCTAGTCACACAACATTTTTATATCATTCCACCAAATGTGGAACATCACGGTAATCTACACACCTACACGAAATACACAAGTTCAACTAAAATCAGCCATGGATGCTCGCCAACTTTTGGAAAGCGCTGTAATTTGTAGGATTACAAGTAATTATGGAGAGGCGTATGTGGTACTACGAAAAGAATGGTCAAAGAACGACTAGAATAGCTAAAGGGCAATGGCAGAAGAGGGGAGATCAACGGATTAGCTGATGCGAAACGTGCTTTGCAGCGAGGAGACCATCAAAAAATGGTTCAAATGGCTCTGAGCACTATGGGACTTAACTGCTGAGGTCATTAGAGCCCTAGAACTTAGAACTACTTAAACCTAACTAACCTAAGGACATCACAAATATCCATGCCCGAGGCAGGATTCGAACCTGCGACCGTAGCGGTCTTGCGGTTCCAGACTGCAGCGCCTTTAACCGCACGGCCACTTCGGCCGGCGAGGAGACCATCACTTTCAATTTGATAGGACTCAAGTACCGACAGTCACAAGCGGATACTATGAAATGGTATACAAGCCAGTACCCGTGGTCTAGGGACCGGTCAGAGGGTTAGCAGCCCTCTGTAATAAAAAAAAACTGAAATAATCGATCAACAACGAACCTAAACGGATGTCTTACGACGTCCGCCCCGAGCAGATGCAACGAACGAAAGCGAACAAAATGAGATTAAAAAAAAAAAAGGGGGTAGCGTTTTGATTCATAATAAAACCGTCTTTGGTCCCGGGTTCGATCCCCGCCACTGCCTAAATTTTGATAAATAATCAGCATTGGCGGCCGAAGACTGCCGGCATAAGAAGTCAGCCTCAGTCTACCAAGGGCCTTGTCAAAGAGGGCGGAGGAGCGGATACAGGTTCAGCACACTCTCTTGTCCTAGGGTTGGGAAATTGCCCCTGAGGGCGGAAGAATCAGCAATGATCAACGACATGCGGATGCAGAAGGCAATGGAAACCACTGCATTAAAGACACGTAAAGTGTATCCACAGGACATGTGGCCTGTATTTGAAGAAGTGTTATGATGATCATTGGCAAAAGATTCCGGAATAGCCCCAA